>NW_024357181.1:0-330 GCF_014805655.1 Passer montanus | reverse complement strand
TCCCTTCTCCTGGGGACCCTCAAACACAACCACAGGGTGGGTGCAAGCTCAGGGCACACCCAGCAGGGTGCTGGCTCCTTGCTCCTGCCCAGCCAGGGTGGCTTCCAGCCCCGGCTCTTGTGGTGCTTGCATTTCCCTTGGCTGTGTTCCCCAGCCTGGGAAAACCCTCTGGTTTTGCAGGAGGGGGATTTTGCCATCCCCCTCTTGGCTGCGGGGGCTCTCAGGGTTTCTTGGAGGCTCTCAGGGACTCTCAGGAGTTCTTGAGGGTTCTCGGGGCTGTCGGGGGTTCTTGGGAGCTCTCAGGGTCTCTTGGGGGCTCCCAGGGATTTT
>NW_024357180.1:0-330 GCF_014805655.1 Passer montanus | reverse complement strand
CTGCCAGTGTCCCCAAACCTGTTCTGCTCCCCCTCCCAGCCAGGACTGGGAGCTCTTGAGCAATTCCTGCCCTCCAGCAGCCCGGCTGCACCCGGGGGCAGGACAGGCTCTGCTGGCAGCGGGCAGGGAGCGCTGCCAAGGCCTGAGAGCTGCACAATTCAATCCTGGGCAGAGCCTGGATTGCGGTGTTTGCTCGGCCCCGGGAGCACACAGAGCTGCTGCTCTGACGTGGGAGCACGGATCTCGCTTCCGTTTGCTCCTTCGTGTCCACACTGTCCGGAAAAATAATCTACAAACACCAGAGGTTTGTGTCCGAAAAGGAGACAGAGG
>NW_024357179.1:0-330 GCF_014805655.1 Passer montanus | reverse complement strand
CAATGTCCCCTACTCACTTCCAGTGTCACGTTCTCAGTGTCCCCTCCCCACTCCCAGTGACCCCTCCCCACTCCCAGTGTCCCTGTCTCACTTCCAGTGTCACCCTCCCAGTGTCCCCTCCCCGCTCCCCGTGTCCCCTCCCCAGTGCCACCCTCCCCTGCCACGCGGGTCACGTCCCCTCCTCCCACAGAAAACACGGACAAGCCCCCCCAGGACCCTCGTCCCCCTGCCGCCCCCCGGAAGAGCGCCCCGGAGCCGTCGGAGGGCAGCCAGGAGCAGGTGAGACCCCCGGCCCCGAGCCCGAGCGCGGCGGGCGCTGCGCGGTGCCCG
>NW_024357178.1:0-331 GCF_014805655.1 Passer montanus | reverse complement strand
CCCCCAAATCCCCCCCAGCCCCGCTCACCGCCGGGGCCGCCCGTCGCGGTCGGGGGGCAGCAGGGTCAGGGGTCCCGAGGGTCTCCGCAGCAGCTCCCGCAGCTTGCGGGGGTCTCCCCGGGGCAGGGGGCAGCGCCCCACCCGCAGCAGCCGCGCCCCCGGCCGCAGCCCCGCGGTCTCGGCGAACGAGAAGCGCGTCACGGCCGTGACGACCCCCGAGGGGTCCACGCGGAACCCCCGGCGACCCCCGGCCCCCCGCGGCAGCGCCAGCTCCTGCACCTCGCAGCCGCGGGTCACGGCCTGAGGGGGGGGCACGGTGAGAGACCCCCCC
>NW_024357177.1:0-331 GCF_014805655.1 Passer montanus | reverse complement strand
AATAAATCCACTTCCTGCTAGCTGCAAATTCCAAAGAAACTCTCTTATGGAAAAGGACATTAGGAGGATTGCAAGCATTTAATTTTTCTCCTGACCCTTGCAAACATCAGTATGAAAGGAGGGTGATGATCACACTCTTCACAACGGGTATAATTAGCATTTGCTTACACTTCATAGTTCCTGCTCTGGGTGAAGTGGTGGATGGATGATAATTCTTTGGAATGGAAAAGAGAGGCTTTGGAAAAAGAGAGAATCTGTTGTTATAAATGAGGGAATTTAAAGAGGGCAAAACCATAAGTAGAGTTTAATAGATATGGGAAATAATAACAAT
>NW_024357176.1:0-331 GCF_014805655.1 Passer montanus | reverse complement strand
CGGGACCCCCGGGACCCCCTGCACCGGGAACCCAGCCCTGGGATCACCGGGAACCCCCCAGCACCGGGACCCCCAGCACCGGGACCCCCGGGAACCCCCAGCCCTGGGACCCCCCAGCACCGGGACCCCCGGGAACCCCAGCACCGGGACCCACTGCACCGGGACCCCCAGCCTTGGGACCCCCGGGACCGGAACCCCCGAGATCGGGAACCCCCGGGAACCCCAGCCCTGGGACCCAGCACCGGGAACCCCCGGGACCCCCAGCACCCGGACCCCCGGGAACCGCAGCTCTGGTACCCCCGGCCCCGGGACCCCAGGGACCCCCCAATCC
>NW_024357175.1:0-331 GCF_014805655.1 Passer montanus | reverse complement strand
TATAACAATACGGGGAACTTTTTTTTATATATGGGAAAAATTTATATACATATGGCAAATTTTTAAATATATGTATTTGAGGAAATTCTGTATAAATATGTGTAGGAAAGGGGCAGAATTCCCAGTCCCTCCCCTGCCGAGGCAGACGGATCCTCACTGTCAGGTCTGGAGCATCCCGGCACTTCCAGGTCACTGCTCAGGGGAGGAGCTCTGCCTTCCCCTCCTCCCCGGCTTTTCCTTCATTTCCCTCCTCCCCAATCCCAAAACTGCCACAAATTCTGGATAAATCCTGTTTTCCTGCTTATTCCTCCTCTCCAATCCCAAAACTGGA
>NW_024357174.1:0-331 GCF_014805655.1 Passer montanus | reverse complement strand
ACAGCTTTGGGAACCCCCCAAAAACTCCAACGACCCCCCAAATTTCAGGGACCCCTGGAGGATTTCGGGGACCCCCTGAGGACTTCAGGGCCCCCCAAAAGGGATCCCAAAGACCCCCCAAAATTTTAGGACACCCCCAACTCCAGGACCTTTCCACCACCCCAAACCACTGCGGAAACTTTTCCCTTGAACTTTGCGACCCCTCCCAAAACTCCAGGGACCTCCCCCAAATTTTGGGGACACCCTGGGCATTTTGGGGACCCCTGAGGACTTCAGGGACCCCCAAAGGGATCTCAGAAACCCCCCCCAAAATTTTAGGGCACCCCCAAAT
>NW_024357173.1:0-331 GCF_014805655.1 Passer montanus | reverse complement strand
CCCCCATCCTGGGGATGTCCCCCCATCCCGGGGCTGTCCCCGTGTCCCCATCCCCGGGGCTGTCCCCGTGTCCCCATCCCGGGGCTGTCCCGTGTCCCCGCGGTGTCCCCGGCGTCGCCGTTAACCCTTCCGTGCCCGCAGGGCTGAGCGCGCTGCTGCTGCTGCTGCTGTTGGGGGTCCCGGGGCGCCCCCAGCCCCCCCCCGAGGGCCCCCCCTCGCTCTGCGACCCCCGAGTGATCGAGCGCTTCATCCTGGAGGCCCGCGACGCCGAGCGGGGCGCGGTGAGGGACAGCGGCGACACCACGGGGACAGCGAGGGGACAAAGGGGACA
>NW_024357172.1:0-331 GCF_014805655.1 Passer montanus | reverse complement strand
TTACACCTTGTCCATTCCTATTATTTAGTCACTACAAGGCTGTCTATGAGCTTCCTAGGAAAACATTGGACATATTTTGGGTCATCCCCTAGCAATGATGAATTCTCTCCTGTTCTTATTCACTCTGTCCTTCAACCATTTACTGCCTAGTTTCCTCCTGAGGAGAACAGTACTCAAGCTGTACACTGTTGCAGAGCAGTGATTTTGCACTCTGATGCAATGGAAGCAAGAAAATACTCCAATATTTACAGTTAATATAATTGAAACATGAAGCAGAATATAAGTTTTAGCGATATCAAAACTTTCTAGGGCTGATCATCAGTAGATGGAA
>NW_024357171.1:6051-7165 GCF_014805655.1 Passer montanus | reverse complement strand
TCCCTGTCCCTGCCACCCCGGGCACGGTGGCACGGGGGGGGACAGCGGTGACACCAGGGACAGCGGTGACACCAGGGACAGCAGGGACAGCAGCACGGATGGCATCGATGGCACGGGTGGCACAGGTGACACCAGGGACAGCGGTGACAGCAGCACAGGCGGCATCAAACATCGATGGCACACGGGTGACACGGGAGGTGGCATCGCTGACAGCGGTGACACAGCTGGCATCAGTGACATCGGTGACATCAGTGACACAGGGGGTCACACGGCTGGCACGGGTGGCATCAGTGACATCGGTGACAGCAGTGACAGCAGCACAGGTGGCCGCGGTGGCCTCGGTGGCCTTGGTGACATCGATGGCATCGGTGACACAGGTGACACAGGTGACACGGGTGGCACAGGAGGTGGCACAGGTGACATCGGTGGCATCAGCAGCACGGGTGGCATCGGCTCTGAGGGCGGATTTGGGGCGGTTTGGGGCGGGTTTGGGGGGGATTTGGGGGATTTTGGGGGGGATTTTGGGTTCCGGGGTAATTTGGGGAGGGGTCCCCGGTAATTTGGGGAGGGGTCCCGCAGGACCATGAGCAGCTCCGAGGAGGTGTCGTGGATCTCGTGGTTCTGCGGCCTCCGCGGCAACGAGTTCTTCTGCGAGGTGGGACCCCCGAAAACGGCCCCAAAATAACCCCGGGACCCCCAAAACCAACCCCAAATTAACCAGAGACCCCCGGGATCGGCCCCAAATTAACCCAGGGACCCTCGAGATCATCCCCAAAATAACCTCAGGACCCCCAAAATAACTCTGGGACCCCCAGAATCGTCCCCAAAATAACCCAGGGACCCCCAAAAACAACCTTGGGACCCCCGAAAACGTCCCCAAAATAACCCCAGGACCACTGGGACCCCCGAGAGATCCCCAAAATAACCTGGGACCCCCGAGAGATCCCCAAAATAACCTGGGACCCCCGAGAGATCCCCAAAATCAACCTCAAAAGACCCCAGGACCCCCGAAAACACCCCCGGGACCCCCACAAACATCCCCAAAACACTCTGGGACTCCTGGGAGATCCCCAAAATAACTTTGGGACCCCCAGAGCCCCCCCAGGACCCCCAA
>NW_024357171.1:1714-5888 GCF_014805655.1 Passer montanus | reverse complement strand
GGTGCCAGGGCACTCTGGGGGGGATTGGGGGGGTCTCTGGGGGTCTGTGTGATGTGGCGTGGGTCTGGGGGTCTCTGTGTGTAACTGGGGAGGGGTCTCGGGGCCCTGACCCCCCTGTGCCCCCTCCCCAGACGAGGAGCTGGAGGACTGCGTTGTTGTGAGAGGATCCCTCTGTTGTTTTGGGGGGGGTCTCTGTGTTTTGGGGGGGTCTCAGGGGTCTCTGTGTTGTGGTGGGGGTCTCTGGGGTCCCTGTGTGTAATTGGGGAGGGGTCTCGGGGCCGTGACCCCCCTGTGCCCCCTCCCCAGACGAGGAGCTGGAGGACTGCGTGTGGGGGGTTCTCTGGGGGTCTCTGTGTTGTTGGGGGGTCTGTATGTTTTGGGGGGGTCTCTGTTGTACTGGGGGGGTTTCAGGGGTCCCTGTGTGTAATTGGGGAGGGGTCTCGGGGCCCTGACCCCCCTGTGCCCCCTCCCCAGACGAGGAGCTGGAGGACAACCCCAACCAGAGCGACCTGATCGAGCAGGCGGCCGAGATGCTCTACGGGCTGATCCACGCCCGCTACATCCTGACCAACAGGGGGATTGCCCAGATGGTGCGGGACCCCCGGGACCCCCGGGACCCTCCCCAAATCACCGAGACCCCCAGGGATCCCCCCAAATCCCTGAGACCCCCCTGAGCCCACCCAGAGACCCCCAAACCCACTCTGAGCTCCCTGATCCACACCCGGTGCATCCTGACCAACAGGGGCATAGCGCAGTTTTGGGGTTTTGGGGGGTTTTTTGGGGGATTTCTTTGGAGTATTTTTTGGGGGTTTTTTTGAGATTTATTTGGGGATTTTTTTTGTTTCTTTTGGGGTTCTTTAGGGTTTTTTGGGGGTTTCTTTGGGGTTTCTTGGGGTGTTTTGGGGTTGGGATCTCTTTGGGGTTTCTTTGAGGTTTTTTGGGGGTTTTTTGGGGTTTTTGGGGGGGATTTTTTAGTTTTTTTGGGGGTTTTATTGGGGTTTCTTTGGGGGTTTCTTTGGGGTTTCTTGGGGTGTTTTGGGGTTGGGATGTCTTTGGGGTTTCTTTGAGGTTCTTTGGGGGTTTTTTAGGGTTTTTGGGGGGGATTTTTTAGTTTTTTTGGGGGTTTTATTGGGGTTTCTTTGGGGGTTTCTTTGGGGTTTTTTGGGGTGTTTTGGGGTTGGGATCTCTTTGGGGTTTCTTTGAGGTTTTTCGGAGTTCTTTTGGGGTTTTTTTTTTTAATTTTTTTTGGGGTTTTGGGGGGTTTTTTGGGGGATTTCTTTGGAGTATTTTTTGGGGGATTTTTTGAGATTTATTTGGGGATTTTTTTTGTTTCTTTTGGGGTTCTTTAGGGTTTTTTGGGGGTTTCTTTGGGGTTTCTTGGGGTGTTTTGGGGTTGGGATGTCTTTGGGGTTTCTTTGAGGTTCTTTGGGGGTTTTTTAGGGTTTTTGGGGGGGATTTTTTAGTTTTTTTGGGGGTTTTATTGGGGTTTCTTTGGGGGTTTCTTTGGGGTTTTTTGGGGTGTTTTGGGGTTGGGATCTCTTGGGTTTCTTTGAGGTTTTTTGTGGTTTTTTTGAGGTTTTTTGAGGGGTTTCTTTGGGGGTGTTTCTTGTGGGTTTTTTGGGGTTTCTTTGGGGATTTTGGGGTGTTTTGGGGTTGGGATCTCTTTGGGGTTTCTTTGAGGGTTTCTTGGGCGTATTTTGGTTTTTTTTGGGGTTTCTTTGTGGTTTTTTTGGGGTTTCTTTGGGGATTTTGGGGTGTTTTGGGGTTGGGATCTCTTTGGGGTTTCTTTGAGGGTTTCTTGGGTGTATTTTGGTTTTTTTTGGGGTTTTTTTGGGTTTTCTTTGTGGTTTTTTGGGGGGATTTTTTGCGTTCTGGCTCCCTGTGGGGGTCTCTAATTTGGGGCGGGGGTCCCGCGGCCCCCAGGGCTGTCGGACATCCCGGGGGAGGCCATGGTGAAGCTCTACTGCCCCAAGTGCATGGACGTGTACACGCCCAAGTCGTCGCGGCACCACCACACGGACGGCGCCTACTTCGGCACCGGCTTCCCCCACATGCTCTTCATGGTGCACCCCGAGTACCGCCCCAAGCGCCCCGCCAACCAGTTCGTGCCCAGGTCAGGGAGGCACCCAGAAAAAATGAGATTTATGGGGAAAAAAAACGGGTGGAAAACGGAAAAAAATGAGAATTTTTTAAAAAAATCCCGTTGGAAACGGGTCCGGGGCTTGGAGAAATTTCAATGAAAATTTCAATGGAAAGGAGAAGAAAATTCAGGGAAATAAACCCAAAAAAACCCCAGATTTCGGGGAAAAAAATCCGATGGAAAATGGAAAAAAATCAGGATTTTAAGGAAAAAACGCTGTTGGAAATGGTTCCGAAAACCCCAGTTGAAATGAGCTCAAAATGGAGGGGAATGATCCCAAAAAAAAGCTGCCAACCAGTTCGTGCCCAGGTCGGGGAGGAACCCAGAAAAAATGGGATTTATGGGAAAAAAAACGGGTGGAAAACGGAAAAAAAATCAGGATTTTTTAAAAAAAATCCCGTTGGAAATGGCTCTAGGGGTCAGGGAAACAACCCCAAAAACTTAAATGGGAATGAGGTGAAAATTTAAAGGAATGACCCCAAAAAACCCCCAGAATTCAAAAAAAACCAAGTTTCGGGGAAAAAAACCAGGTGGAAAACGAAAAAAATTCAGAATTTCAAAAAAAATCCCATTGGAAGCAGCCCTGAAAACGCCAATGAAAAAGAGGTTAAAATTCAGGGGAATGATCCCAAAGAACCCTGCCAACCAGTTCGTGCCCAGGTCAGGGAGGCACCCAGAAAAAATGAGATTTATGGGGAAAAAAACGGGGTGGAAAACGGAAAAAAATCAGGATTTTAAGAAAAAAATCCCGTTAGAAATGGGTCCGAAAACCTCAATGGAGACTGGGTCAAAATTCAGGGGAATGAACCCAAAAAAACTCAGAATCCCTGAAAACACCAGCTGGAATTCAAAAATAAACCAGGTGGAATTCAAAAAAATCTCAGGAATTTAAAAAAAATCCCGTCAGAAACAGCCCCGAAAACCCCAATGGAAACGAGGTTAAAATTCAGGGGAATGAACCCAAAAAAACCCCAGAATTCCCCCCAAAAAACCAGCTGGAATTCCAGAAAATGTAGATGGGATTTAAAAAAATTCTGAGATCCTGAAAAACACAAGCTGGGATTGTAACAAAAAGCGAGGGCTTTTCCCCATTTTCTCCCCAAAAATCCCCTTTTTTCCCCCCCAATTCCTTTGTTTTCAAATATTGTCGTTTCTCCCTCAATTCTTTACCCAAAATCTCTGTTTTTTCCCCATTTTCTCTCCAAAATCCCTTTTTTTAAAAAATATTCTCATTTCTCCCTCAATCCTTTACCCAAAATCTGTTTTTTCCCCATTTTTTCCCCAAAATCACTTTTTTTTGGAAATATTTATATTTTTTCCTAAGTAATTTACCCAAAATCTCTGTTTTTTCCCTGTTCTTTCCCCAAAATCCCTTTTCTTTGAAATATTTTCATTTCCCTCTCAATTCTTTACCCAAAATCTCTGGTTTTTTCCCCATTTTTCCCCCCAAATCCCTTTTTTAAAAATATTTTTATTTTTTCCTAAGTAGTTTACCCCAAATCTGTGTTTTTTTCCCCAAAATCCTTGGATTTTTTTCAAATACTGTCATTTCTCCCTCAGTCATTTACCCAAAATCTTTTTTTCCCCCAAATCCCTTTTTTAAAAAAAAAATTTCATTTTTTCCTAGGTAATTTACCCAAATCTCTGTTTTTTCCCCAAAATCCTTTTTTTTTTTTGAAATATTGTCATTTTCTCTTCAATCCTTTACCCAAAATCCCTTTTTTTTTCCCAAATATTCTCATTTCCCCCTCAATCCTTTACCCAAAATCCCTTTTTTTTTCCCAAATATTCTCATTTCCCCCTCAATCCTTTACCCAAAATCCCTTTTTTTTCCAAATACTGCCATGTTCCCCGCAATCCTTTACCCAAAATCTCTATTTTTTCCCCCAATTTTCCCAAAAATCTCCATTTTCCCCCAGGCTCTACGGGTTCAAGATCCACCCCATGGCCTACCAGCTGCAGCTCCAGGCCGCCAGCAACTTCAAGAGCCCCGTCAAGACCATCCGCTGAGGGACCCCAAAAACCCCCCCCCCG
>NW_024357171.1:0-557 GCF_014805655.1 Passer montanus | reverse complement strand
GGCGGGCGGGGGGCGCGGCGGGGCCGGCGCTGAGCCCGGTGCCCCGGCAGGACTCGTACTACCAACCGCGGCGGCTGGAGCGGCACACGGACAGCGTGCTGGCGCTGGTGAGCGGCGGGGAACCGGCCCGGGGCCGCCCGGTTTGCCTCGGAAAACACCCGGAAAAACCCAAAAAACCCCAACAAAAACCCAAAATCCCGAGAAAACAGCCCAAAATCCCCCCCAGATAACCCAAAAAAATCAACCCAAAACCCCCCAAGAAAACAGCCCAAAAACACCCACCTAAAACCCCAAAACCCCAAGAAATCAGCCCTAAAAACCTCAAGAAAACAGCCCCAAAACCCCCAAAAAAACCCCAAAAATGCCCCAAAAACCAGCCCAAAATCCCCCAAGAAAACCGCCCCAAAACCTCCAAAAAACAGCCCAAAAACCGCCCAAAAGCACCCCAAAAATCCAACCTAGAAACCCCAAAAAACCCCCGATAACTTAAAAAAAAACCCACCTAGAAATGCCCCAAAAAACCCCACGAAAAAACCCAAAAAACCCCAAGAAAACAG
>NW_024357170.1:2123040-2206499 GCF_014805655.1 Passer montanus | reverse complement strand
ATATATATATATATATATATAAAAGAAAAGTGGAAAGAGCTAGCAGATCGAAAGCATTGAAAAGCCACAAATCAGCCTCAGCCCAAGTGGTTCAATGAAGGGCTGTGGCCAAGGCATTCCAGAAATTTTCTCTGAATTGTTTGATAACTGTCAATGGATTTTCTGATAATTCTTGATGATTTTCTTTAGCAGTACTTTGTTTCAGAATTCTGCAAGCCTGTTTCAGGATCAAAAGGGACTTCCAGAGATATCAAAGAGGAACATCTTCAGTCCATGGACCCTGTCCTGAAATTCAGCTGTTTGGACTTGAGACAGTGAACTTTCTTTGCATGAGTTTTTTGCATTTTCTTATATTTTTAGATTGTTTTAGTGATATGATAGAATTTGATGTTCTACAAGTGAAGAATTTCCCTGAATGTTCTACAGGTGAAGAATTTCTGTGACCATTCCACATCAGCAGTTGATTGAGGTTTTGATTGATAACAGATGAATCTCAAGAAGTGTTTGTTCTCTCTTCTGCAAGGGCCCAGTAGAAGAAATTACAAACATTCCTTTTTTCTATTTAATTTAATAAATTTAAAAGGGTGAAATCACAGATGCAGCTGAGACTCTGAGAATCATAAGAATTTGTTTTACATTCTATTCTTGTTCTTTCTAGCTTTCTGATGAATCTTTTCTCTCTATTCTTTTAGTATAGTTTTTGATATAGTATTTTAATATAATATATATAACAATATAATAAACCAGCCTTCTGAAAATGGAGTCAAGCCTCGTGTCTCCACACTTGAGGTGTTTCCAACACAGTTGTTCTTCTGAAAGGAACAAAAGCTGCTTGCCCTTGACATGAGGATCAGAAGCAAAATCTGTGTTCAAACTTGTGGCTGCTGCCCCTCATTAGAACCATACAGCCACCCTAATAAACAACATATGGGAAATCTGGGGTTCTTATCTGCCAAGAAAGCAAAAATAGCAAAAATTTTAATGGCAGCATCAAGAAATATGCTGCAAAGAATAAGCTGGGGATAGAGTGGTAGAACATGTTGTGTTCTTCCATTTTTGTGAGAATGTGTCAAAAATGCATAAATGAATAAAGAAAATCCTGTACTGTAACACCTGGTACTCTCTCTAGCAAAAGGACTGGAGCTCAGATGTACCTTCAAGGCAAACCCTATGACACAGCATAGCTTGGGAGCTCACTGGCCCACAAAATGTCCTTGAGGGGTCTCCAAAACATCCTTCTTGAAAGTATAGGAGAAGGAGGACCCTCAGTCATCCTGCTTCCAGGCTGTCTCAGATCAGTCCAGAGCATTTTGCAGCAGCCTCTGTGTCTGACTGTCCCCCTCCCTTCAGCCTCCACATCCACACAGGGATGAACTCTTGGATTTCCTGCCCTTGATGGCAGCCTGCTGTACCAGGTACTGCAGGAAGAAAGGGGATGATGGGGAAGATTTTACAGGTCCTTGTTGCCAAATGGGATATTTCAATCTGCAAAGATCTATCAATCCAGCATATTACATGCAGGGAGATACAGCCATCAGATTTTGTTTGTTTTGTTAAAAAGAAAGAAAGGAAATAAATGCCTGAAAAAATATTCTTCTCTGTGCTATAAACACATCAGTGCTCATTTTCTCTATATTCTACTTTGGGCCATTTTGTGTAAAATCTTTAATTAAAGTTTTTCTTTGAAATTGTCATCATCAAACCAGAAGAAAGAAAGTAAAAAAATGGAAGGACACAGCTGTGCATATATGAAGTGCTATTCAGTACCAAATGAATTGGAACAAAATAAGTATCGTGACTGTTATGCTCTTAGTTTTGGCTCTGTATTCTCAGTAGCATAGTCTAACTTGTCACTTTATATTGATTCCATCTGTTTACACTCTGCAGAATATTGGCTTCCTACAGTGAACATTTCCTATTTACCAGCTGGTAAAGATAGGCCCAAACCAGATAGAAAAGAATTAGACTATTTTCAGGTCCTCATAAACATAAAATCAAAAATTAATGGGGGAGGGGACATAAAAGTAGAGGGAGGAAGTAGAATATATGGGTCTGGTTCTTGTTTCATATTATAGTCCTCTACAATTCATTAACAATTTTTAGAGACCTCGAAATTTGTGCAATGAACACACCAAATAAATCAATTTTCACTCCTCTTTACTTTCTTCTTTGCATGAACAGCCTGATTGTAAATGTGAATCAATCACAGTACTTCAGTAATCTTTAAATAGAAACAGTTGGGGTCTGAATCTGGCTAATATAATATTCTCAGTCCCACCAGACAGCTCTCAGTGAAGGACTTCCACAGAAGATGGATATGCACGTACAGTACAGAGCCATCTTTGAATTCTGACAAACTTTCACAGTGGTTGGATTCTTTTCTTAAGGAGACTTAAGATAATTTGTAGGGACTGGGACACTTCAGGAGAGTCTTATTGCTGCCATTAAAAAAACCCCCAAACCTCTTGCAAGTTGCAAGCTCTTGAAGAAAGTTGGGAGATTTTTAATATTCAAGAACATCATGTCATGAAAATAGAGGCTTCTTTCTATGCCACTGCATCCTTTTGCAAGTGGGAAACAAATCCTGTCCCTACTTTTGGAGTCTTGACAGCCAAGTCAGTGAATCATAGAATCATTAAGGTTGGAAAAGACTTCCAAGATCCTCAAGTCCATCCTTCAACTGAGCACAAACTACGCTGCAAAGCACCACATCCACTTGTTTTCTGAACCCTCCCAGGGATGGTGACTCCACCACTTCCCTGGGCAGCCTGTTCCAATGCTTAACCCTGTCTTCAGGGCAGAAATTGTTCCTAATATCCAGCCTGAGCCTTCTGGTGCAGCTTGAGGCCATTTCCCCTTGTCCTGTTGCTGGTTGTCTGGGAGAAAAAGCTGATCCCCACCTGGCTGCACCCTCGTGTCAGGGAGTTGGAGAGAGTGAGGAGGTGACCCTCTGAGCCTCTTTTGCTCCAGGCAGAACAACTCCAGCTCCCTCAGCTGCTTCTCATTGGACTCCTCCTGTTCCAGAGCCTTCACCAGCTCTGTTTCCCTTCTCTGGATGCTCTCCAATACTGGAGCAGGGGAATGTCCAAAGGATGCTGCAGCCCCATGGGAAGCCCAGGCTGGGGCAGCCCTGGCAGGAAAGGGTTGTGTTTTGGGAGGTTGGTTTGTTTGCTTGTTTGTTTATCACGCAAGTGCAAATTAAAACCTCAGAGTTATGAATATAAATGTATCATTGATAGATTACATGCATCCAGACAGAAGCAGAATAAGGTTTGGCTTGAGACTAACCACTGTGATAGGTCACAAATAAATATTTCAGAGTAAATTAACTCTTTAGTGTATTTGAATGCCTGTCTATGTACATCATGCATCTATACATCTTGCATTTATATTTACTTCTTTAACTGAATTGTTCTTGGGACATATGGGTAGCAGTAACCTTGCCTTAAGATAATAATTATTTCTGTTAATATACTAAAATACGTGTAACAGCTCTACTTCACAATGCTGTTGAAAAAAATACCACAGGACCTTGTAAAATAAATATAGCTCTAATTAGAACTTTGGAGGATATTTTCAATTCATAAATTCTGTAACGAAAAAAAATTCAGCAGATTCTTTTGTGATATGAAATGCTTAACATGAAAATGTAAACTTTGCTCTTCAGTTAGGTGCATATAGCCAAATGAATAAAAGCCATGGCATTAATAACAACTATACCAAGTTATGATTGATATGCTTTTTTAGAGCGAGAAAAGATTGTCTTGGATACAATCTGTCCTAACAGCCTTGTGATACGTTAATATTTTATTCAGGCTAGAGTGAGGATATATTCAGATGTCCTACTCAGTGGAAGAGAAGCAAATGGGTTACAAATACAACTGCAGCCCTGAGGTGCAATAACAGCTGTGAAATCAGATTTTATTTCCTTCTCCCAAATTACAGGCCAAGTCCATGCCAAACACAGCAGGAGGTTGGATTTTCCTAGGAATTTACATCAGGTTATGTTTAATGTATTTCTTCTTCTATGAGCAGGTTTAGGGTGGAGCCAACAGACTGTCACACAGTGCTATGAAAGCCATGGAATATTCTTTTGTGTCCTGGTAAATAGTAACTATTATTTAGTTGCTAATGGTAGTGATATATGACATTAGGTAAACTTGCATATGCCCAAACATACTAAAATACCATGTTTATAAACAAATTTTCATGGCTCCATTTGTGCAAAGATAAAATTATAAAAATACAGATTTCCCACAGTCACACAACCACTTTCTCCTTGGTTTGTAAGAGAGGGTTTGTGCTGTTCAAATTTGTATTGAAATTTAAGTATCTGGATACTTCTGTGTAAAAGAGAGCAAAATTACTAAAATACCATTCTTGTGATGTGACAGTATGTTTTAAACAAGCCTTGCAAAGGGCTGGGCAATTACAGAAGTTGTGGTGCCATGGACAATCTAGTCTCTTTAAAAAGTCAAATGTCTTTGCTCAAGACACAAGCACATAATGAAATAAAATTGTGGGACTATGTCACTGCTACACCAGAGATTTGTAGCAAGACTACCTGAAAGAGGAGAGTTCTTAGGGTTTTGATGCTAAAAAGGGATTCACAGTGGGGATAAAAGAGGCTTTTAAAATATTCCTTGAGCTGAATAAAAAATGCCCAAACAACAAACCCCTTAATCATCAAGTATGAGTAGATCTTCATGATACAACAACAGGGCAACATCCTTTAAAACTTGCAACTAAATTGATATCAGTACATCAAGAACATCATCTTCTTATCTGAAATGAATTACTACCCCTGCATGTGGTTTCTGTTATTACCCTGGTCAACATACTTTCTCCTTGAGCTGAGATTCCAGCTGACTTAATGTCATTGTTTGGCAGGTGTGGCTGCTCAACATCAAAATAAATACAATAAAAAGGACGAAGTGAACATAAACCACAAGTCATCGACAGACAAAAACCGCAAGTGCTCCACAGCACCATTGACCACTGTAAGAACATCAGTGGCAGAATTTTGTTTTAGCATGTGAACAACTACAAATGGAAGAAAGTGGCTTGATCCTGCCTTTTTTTTGGTGGCTGCTCTTCACAGTTCTGCTCTGCTCTTGGAGAAGATCACCACAAATCTGAATCTCTGAGAAATGTGGCTCCTCAACCACAGGTGTGATCACTCTTAGTGTAAAATAACTTCTCTTGAAGGAGTTTGTTTTGGCTGCCATACAGAGCACAAAGAACTGTCTGAAGCTTGATCTGACCTTTGGAATGACAGCGTACTCATGAGTCCCAAGGTCAAGAAATTATAGCACAAGTTCTCCCCTCTGCTCTACTCAATTGTTTTTCACACTACAATCATGTTTTGTCCTCCTCTTCTCCCCAGCACACACCTCCAATCCATTTGCCACCAGTAAGTTTTAAAGCCTTTTAAAAGATGAAAATACATCACCTTGCTTTTGCTTTTGCTTTTTGCTTCCTCATCCTATTGATTTGCATCAAGCACCACCACAGGTCATTTTCAAAGTCAACTACCAGCCAGGTTACTTTTGCAAGTAGGTTCTACGGGTGCCAAATTGCACCCTCTGCACATCCTCCTTTGCTCTCAGTCTCAACTACCCACTTCTGAAAAGCCTTGTGCAGTTTGAGTCGGATTTCTTTTTTGTGGGGGTCAAGTCCTAGAAGCCAAGAACTGCTGTCAACTCAGCCTCTGAATTCTGAGCTTTAAACAGAGAGCATCCCTGAAAATTCCTCTCACCTCCACTCCTGGAAAACAGCACCTGCACTGCCCTCCCGTGGAAATCTCACCAATCTGTGCCTGGCAGCTTGAGCAAACCCCTGTGCTGGCATTTCAGCTTCTGTAAAGAGCAGACAGCCCCAGAGAAGTTCCCTAACAAACCAGGGGGCCAAAGGACAAGATTGCCTAAGCCTGATCTTTACCCTCCGTGGTTCAATGAGTTTAAGAGGAAGTCAAGAGTAACATATATTCTCCTTGAACACTGGAAGAAAATCCAACCCCAAGCATACAAAAAACTGTACATTTTATTATATTGCATGTAATAAAGAAAAGATTAAACTTTTATTCCAGGAAAGTTCTGTCACTTGTTATTTAATTAGTTTTCACTAATTGATTAGAATTTTTAAGCTCCCCTGACTCTCTGGGAGAAAGTGGCTTAGGTGCCTGTGCCTCCCTTTTTCTTCTTTTCTTTTGCTCCTCCTCTTCTTCCTCCTGCTTCCTTTAAAAGTCCTAATCCCATTTCTGTGTCCTCAGTATTACACTCCCTCACTCTCTCTTTGTCTGAGAGTTTTCTTAGCTTTGCACTTGCTGGGAACAATGTTGGACCAGAATTTACAGAGTATTTTTTGAGGTGACCCCATACTGAAGGCCAGATCATATAAACCCAGATGACAAAATTAAGGAAAAGGAATTTCTCTGCAGATCCTCTTGCAGAATTTCACCCTTTATATTTCACTGGAGGAGCAAAAACTATTTAGTGCTCCACTACGAAAGCTACTATGACAGCACAGATTTGCTCAGGGTTTTTATTTTCATGCGGAGTACAACTTTACTTTCTATTTTACTTCCTTGAAGGAAGAATCCAAATTTAATGCGAGTTCACACACAGCTGGTGTCTTCACAACTTTATTAAGGAAAAATTACTTTACACAAAATGAAGATTAATTAGAATTATGTATTACAAAGTATTGAATCCTGAAACATTATGACTTTTCCATCAGTGTGTCCCTTGGCTTAACCTCCCTGTTTCACTTAAAGACATGCCAAGCTGAGTGGCATGTTTTTAAATCACAATTAAAATCAATCAGTTACAGTTTCTTCCACACACAACAATTTTCCACTGTTACTTTTGAGAACAGACTGATTAGTCTCAAATGCTCATATTTTTCCAGGAGCAGATCAGTGGCTTAGCAGACCATTCCCTTCATCAACCTGGTAACATTCCTATGACAACTATGCTGCTTGCACCTACAGAAAAAGCAATTTTAGGAAAAAGTGTAGCATATCTCTGTATCACTAGAAGCTCACATTAGCAGCTACATTATGAACTGAGAGCTGCACAACCCACAAGTGATTCACAGTTACAGCTTAGGAGAAATTTGACTGCAAACTACGGAACTCTTGCCTACCTTTTGAACATGCTGGTACTTCTGGCAATTTTAGGGAAGTTTGACAGGAAATCAATATATGGCACAGTAACTTTGAAAATATTTGGGGTCTGTATTTTAATATAAATGGATAAGGCCTAAATTGATGTCAAATTTTTTTTAATACTTCATTTGGACTACTAGTTCCTCAAACTGAGAAAAATAAATTTCTCTTATAGTTTTGGTTTTATTTTGCACATTACACATTGCTACTTCTCAATGATTTGTCCAGAATTAGGCAGGGCATTAATTTAATATTGGTAAATCCCTCTCAAAAATCCTACAATCAAAACCTACAATCCTTTCCATCATGTAAGATATACTTTTTCAAAGCTTTAGCTCTATGAACTTTCCTATGTTTATATGAAAACATGTTCAATCTCATCAATCTCACTGACACATCCCTCTCTTCTACCAAAACACTCTTGAAGTGTTTCAGGAGGATAGGTGTCCTCCTAATGATAATTTAGTATTAGCAAAGAAATCAACACCATTAACCCATTACTGACTGATTAGTTTAAAATGCAACTATAACAGAGCAGTTCACCTAAATTAAACAAACAAAAAAAGGACAGTCGAGTACTTCAATAAAAAAATAAATATAAAACCTTTTCACCTCCACATTCAGGACAGAAATTGAAGCATACGATAATGCTGGTACAGACTGTGCATCAGAATCCTCCTCTGTTTTTGATAGGCCTCAGTTTTGACATCATATAAACATCCAGTGCTCCTTCAAGTGCAATCTGATGGTGTTTTATAAGGTGACAAATTTTGTCTGCTCACCGTGCAGACAAAAACCAGCTGATCTCTGACTCAGAGTTCGCAACCTAATCTATGCATATTCATAACACCACATGTATATGAATTTAAGCTGTGAGATCTTCTCTTAAATCAAAAAAATCTGCTGGCAAACTGCAGCTCTTTCACATAGAGAGACACATTACACAAACCAAATCTCATGCAAACATTCCAGTTGTCAAATTTAGGTCACATTACTTTTGCAAGTTTTCCAAAACTTTCACTTGAATAGGTTTTGACCATGTCTTGCACTTTTTGATGTTATTGGTCTGGAAATCTGCTCCCACTTGAAGTTTTGTTCTTGACATAAACAGGGACAGCCTCTAAACAACTACCAACAGCAATGACACGGTGTGGCCCTGCCAGCACAGCATCATATTTCACTTCTGCTACACAGAAAAGAAAGGTTTCAACACCTCCTGAACTCACCCTTTGAGACTGTCAAAGTCTGACCAACATCAAGCATCTGAAATGCCTTCTTTTTCCAGTTCATCTTCTTTGTCAACTATATGCCCCAGGAGAAAAATTTGGGATTTGGACAGAGGTCACAGATGTAGCTGTAAAATGTATTAGGCAGTCATCCAGATACTCCTAAGTTTGGCAAAAAAAAAAATTTTTTTGAGAACTCAGTATAAATCAGTTCATTTCTATAAATCTATAAATGTATTAATATGTAATGTAATTTCCTATAAATGTGTATGTAAATCAGTTATTGATAGGTCCACACCTTTGAAAGCAATAGATAGCCAAACACAACTATAAGTAATTAAAGATTCCAGGGTTTCTCTTTCTGATACTACAGACTAAACAGTAAGTTGGAATGCACACTTAAGTTTTAAAAGGTAAAATAATTTTGAGTGCCCAACTGGGTTCCATGACAGCAGCACCCACACTTCAAACAACAGAGAGAAGATCATTGCCCTGTACAATTTATAGAATTTATTTAGTTATTGAGTTTTGGGTAGGGATGCCATGTAGCAGTGGGGTCAAAATTCATTGTTTGCATCAGAGGTCTGTGCCTGATACGTATCTCAGCTCCTTTCCCACTAAAAGCACAACCAACAATGGAGAGTGATGTACCTGGCAGTGCAATAGAGAGTACAGGGATGATTTATTTTACTTAAGACACCTCTGGCTCTCACGGATTTGGTCTGATGTTTCTTTTGGACTAATGATGAGCCAAATTCAGCCATAGCAATGAGCATTTGTTTACCTTCCACTTGGATCAAAGGAGGTTTTGAACACAAATTTTAACTCTAGGGCTAGTTCATAGCTATGTATGTTTTTTCCAAACTTAGGATCTGCTCTTAAATAAAACATAACTACCTTCAGAAGAACCTTTGTTTACAAAAAGCATGATGGCAAAATGCAGCTTTTTGTTATTTACAGCTTTGCTACAGTTTTATGAGAGCCAATTTTTTTCTTATGCTCATTCCTTCCTTACAATGAAAGTACACCATCACAGACGCCTTGCACATTTCATTTCAGCTTCAAGGCGTTCTAACAAAAGAAAGCATTCAAATTCACAGCTGGATACAGATCCAGTCAAATCAATAGAGCTGTCATAGCTTACTCCTACAATGAATCTGACCCTAAATGTAAAACTGCATGGCAAGGAGAGGAGGAAAAGTGACACAAACAGTGATGGAGGAAGCCTCACATGATAATAATTAAAAATTACTTGGAAGAGAAATGTCCAGGTTGGGATTACCAGCAAATTCATACTTGATTGGAACAAACTATAAATCTTACTTGTCCAGAAGATGAGCTTTCTTTGGTAAGTATATTGTCATTCCAAAGGAGTTGTCAAAGGATATGTACCAAATCCATTACAATCAGAACCAGTGGTCCTCTAGTGACTTCAGAACAAAAATTAGTCCAAAATCCTCTCTCAAGTTTCAGTGGACTCCAGAGCAGGGAAGGAGATAAAAACCCTGTTTCCTTACATACAAGCAGGAGGAACAAGAGCTGTGTGAGCAGGGCCAAAGCTCCCTCTTTCATACTCTTCCCATCTGCAGAACTAGATGGGTTTTGTTCATTTCACAAGATCCAGCAAATCCAGTGTGCCTGACAAATGACTTCTCCCCAAGCAATGAAGTGTGTCCCACACCCTAAACAGGAAATTTGACTTAAAATTCCAACACTGTGCACACAACCTGCAGTTGATTTAATTGAATGTCACACACTGCCACACAACTATTTTGTGTTGTGAGTAAAATGAGGTCCAAGTGTGATGTTTTGGCAGGGGTGTGCCAGGCACTGAGTTCTTCTGCAGTCTGCACCCTGGCCATGGTCTCTCTTGGGTTAAGAGACTACAACAGAGTACAAGACACCAAAAGAAGCAGTGTTGCTGGCACAGCAACAAGGGAGACAAAAGTGAATTCTTGACACGGGATCTAATTTGCTAATAAAAGAATAGACTGAGATACATCTTGCTGACAGTAGTGACCAAATGAAAGGACCTCACAATATCTGTGGTTCTGCTGGATGCTATCTCCTATGTCAGCACTTTGAGATATGCAGTTTAGGGTAGGAGGCTGGAGTTTTAGACTAACTCCTTTGCCACAGAATTATACCTGGAAATGTTTTCTGACATTATCTTGAAATCTGTGCACATTAAAGTACTCTAAATATATTTAAACCCACCACCTTTTAGTTGAGAAAGCCTGCTATTTTATTAAGCAGCACAGCTGCTTTAAATGTTGATATTGAGTTCCAGGGTTTGGGGCAGAAAAACGCATGTACTAGACACAAGCTCATTACACTAATTACTCTGTTTCATGAAGAGATAGTATTAATTTTCCAGGAAATCTGCAGCAAAGTACACTGCAAGTACAAACAGAAGAGTGATGTGGGGAAACAGCAATCAGACCTGGCATTTCCAGAGTGGTGTCAGTGTGGTTACACCAGGGCAAAGCTGAGGGATCTGCATCTGGTCTGGGCAGCCACCCAGCTCCAACTGCTCCTGCAAGCAATGCTCCCAGCTCCAGGGAAAAATCCAAGAGCCCAGGACAATCTAGGGACCAAAACCTTGGCAGAGGCCTGGTGCCTAAAATTTTCCTTCTAATTTTAGGCAATAGGCTACTCCAAACGTAATTCAGGTACGATGAGGCACTCGTTTTTTCCCCCATGCAAAGGGTTTTAAGTGCTGACAAAAACAGGTGATGGTGCTATCATCCAATCTTTTCCATACTGTTTTATAGTCATTAGCCACAAAACACTTTTGAATATTGACATTCTTATGCACTGAATCACAGTGTAGTTTTAGTGATATTTACAAGGTTAACCCAATCAGACTTCAAAAGAAATATTTCAAGACCTTGTTTTCTCTATTACAAATGTAATTTAAAATCAGAAATTTGGTTTCTCTCCAAGCTGAGTGACAGTCAGAGAGTACAACATATTTCCTCCTCTCTCTGATATATGCCAATCAAGTGCACTGTGCTCCTGGCATTCAATTATCACAGTATAGAAAGCAAATGTTAGCACAGGGAATTGTGTGAGCTCTGCAGCCTTTGAGTTGTTTTCTATCCTCTGTCTTCCCTGTCCAGTTGAGAAGGGGGAGTGATAGAAAGGGTTGGTGGCATCCAGTCAAGGTCAACTCACCACTCCGTCAATTACAACTCAGTAAAGAGAGATATGAAAAAAACCCCAGATATTGCACAGCCAAGTGAAAAACAGCAGGACAAGAGCAAGACTTACCTGTCAGCCAGTGAAAGTGCAGCACTGTGCAGCATTGTGCATAGGTAGAAAAGCCCTTCTGCCTCCCACCCTGAAAAAAATCACCCAAAATGAATGAACGAATGAACCCACCACAGTGGCTGATACACTGGCACTGGGACCTGTGCAGGTTTGGCTCCTTAGAAACCATGAACAGGGAGGGTCCATTTCTTAGAGACCAACAACAGAAATGAACCAGTTCTGCCTGCAAGAGTTACCCCAACATAAATATGGGCAGTAACTCATGTTTCAGACAACAAAAATGTTTCAGACAAACACACATGATGATTCTGCTGTTGCCTCCTCAGATACTTGTACCAGCCCAGGGAAAGTCAGAGACCTTTCAATAATACCCAGTTCCTTTTACTGCATCATATTTTAATCAATTTGTAAGCCAAAGGACTGCCCAAAAAGCAGATGCAGCACCAGCTCTGTGGCTCACTAACTAGACTACAACAAGAATATGGTAGGTAGTAGCACATCCTAATGCTGCTGAAGTCATTAGAAAAGATTTCTTTGACTCCAGAAAATCAGGTTGAAGCTCTGAAACACTCTTGTAAAGTCAGCTGGCATTTTTCTGGACTCTAAAACATTTTCTGGTTGGAGTATATGCGCATCAGGTCTAAGCTTGTCATTCTCAAAGACCCTTCAGAAACGGTATGTGATCTATAAGAAGTCAAAGTTACTGATACAGAGCAAACAGATTTCAAGTTTCATCAAATACTGAGCCTGGTTCTCTCTCACTTACATTGCCTTTATACCTGCAAATATCAGTGCATGAATCAAGAATAACTTACCTGCACTGAATAGCTCCTGATTTATGTGTTACTTGGAATTCACAGCAGTGCATAAAAAGTCATAAATCAGACCCACTGCTTATATTTTTAAGTACATTCCTACTTGTGTGAGAGCAAGATCCTCAGTTATAATAAATCAGAACAACTCTGCTTGCTTATATCTTAAGAAGAATTACAGCATTTATAGCCACTAAGAGATTTGGCTCTCATTTCAATAATTTAATTGATAGGAGTTTACCAAGTGTCTGTATGCGTAGTCCCACAGCTGAGCCATGTTTCACCATAGTTACAAGATGGATGAATCTTGCAAATGTGGTATTTCTGGTCAGCAGTAAGAAAGTAATTTTGTGCCTCAAAGGCAGAAATACTCGAAAAGTGAAAGCCAACCTGCAACACATCATAGGGCGGTTCAGTGGCACACAGGCTGCCTCCTGGTCTGCCCTGCTGCCTCTGGCACCTCCTCCTTGTTGTGCAGCAGCTCATTCTGATAATCAGGACATGCTGGGCTACAGGGACAAACTACTGGCCTATAAAGGTCCTGAGCTATAAAACATCTCTGTTTCAGATACTTCAGTGGAAAGGTGAAAGAACTACTGTCAAGCAGAACTGTGGATTAAACTACACATAAAGCAGCTTCTTCTTCACTGAGGGCAGTTAGGGATGACCTCCTGGACATTCTAAAGGACTACATAAATCACTGCAGACCAAAAAGGCCTTATTCTATGTCTGTCCCTAAGCTTTGAGGTTGAGGGAGATTACTTGAAAACTATACTGTAGCCACATTTTGGAAAAAAAAAAATGCAGTGCCTTGCAGGATCCAGACACAGTGGCCATGCATCAGCAACCAAATGATAATGCTGTTTTCCAACATCTATTAACAAATTCAGTATTTCAGTAGTTCTTGATGGAGATTAATGCCCTACAGGGCACATTAAAACTTTGTTTCCCCCAAATATTTGTGCATGTAGCCTACCTTCAAGATAGTCCTTTTGAATTCAGTGACAGTTCTTATTTAGAGACAATAACTTGAGCAGAAGTGTGTAGGATCACAGAAATGTGATGGCTGTACATAGCAACATAGTTACTGCTAAAATAAAAGAATAGTTTTGAAATTACTTCTTTATTTCAAAGACTCCGTGTAAATTGCTGCAGACTACTCAGTAAAAGAGTGACCAAATGATCCATATTTGCATAGTTAAAACCTAAATGTTTACAACTTGAATTGACCCATGCCATATTTTTGTTTATATTCCTTCTTCATCCTGTTTACAGTACACATGCTTATGCAGATCTTTAATACTAAAAAAAAATCAGAACTATCTTAGTTTCTAATCTCTCTGGTATTTACTGAGGAGGGAACAAGGAATATGTCTGAAAGGGTCTGGCTGCTAAGGGAGACCAACCCCTCAGCATGTATGGTTGGAGCAGGGTGATTAAACCTGAAACTGGAGAACCACTGTGGGTCTTTCTTTGTGAGTTTAAATCCTACCAGCTATGGAGTGGTAGCAATCCCAGCTACTGAAAGTCTCCTGCGGCATTTTCAGGATTATCTGTTTCTGTAGGGTTAGAACTGCCTTTAGGGGGAGGGGGGTGCAGAATAAGGTACAGAGGAAAACAGAAATGGTACCTGGGAAAAAGAATGTTTTTTTTCTTTTGAAATACAAGAGCAGTTTTCCCAGTGGAGCTTGAAATCTAAACATTTTCCTCAGTTCTTGTTTTGTTCCAATTGGTTCACTTTTTCTGAGTCCTTAGAGCTCTCCCATATTTTATGGGTGACTCCCCTCCAAAGCCAAAAGGAAGCAAATGTAAGGCCTGCAAGGGCTGCAGTCTTAATACACTGTAACACCAGCTGCAAGGATTAAATTGTCATCTTATGTTCAGTGCTGGCAAAAGCTCAGTATGTGACAGAGATGGTGACAGTGGATTGAATGTCTGTGTGGCAGTTACTTTGAATATCACTCGTACCACACACATCAAGCCAGTCGGCACATTAGTGCCTGTGACTGGGATCAGTCTGAGCAGTCATTACATTGCCTTTCTTCCTTCATCTTGTGTGCTGTCACACATTGCAGCACTCCCTCCTACAAAACAGCATGCCTCCCAAAAGCAGGTTTTAGTTCCACACGCCATGTGGCAGAGGGAATCTGTCTCTCCTTCTTGCTCAAGGACACGGTGCTAGCTTCACAGACAACATTTCGCAGGTGAGACTCAGCCTGTGTGTGAAGCAGACTGCTCCCAGGAAGAGACCTAAGGCCAATGGCAGGGCTGGTGCAGAGGAGCTCAGACAAGGACCTGGGAGGACACCTCCAAGCCAGGGCAGCACCTGAGGACATGCTTTGGCTCTTGGCACTGCCCATTATCTGCCACCACCATTCACATTGGTTCTAGTTACCATCAGCCTGTAAATCCCAGCAGCTGAGGAACAAGCACACATTTCCTTCCACTGTCTCTCCTCCATGGTGGCCATTCCTGGCAGAGAGGCAGCGTGGACAGCTGGAGGTGGCAGCTTCTCAAACTACTCTAGCTTGCACTGCCAGGGCTTATCATCTGTGCACCGAGAAAACTCCAGCAAAATTGTTGCGTGGCTTTACAATTTTGCCCGTGGATGAAGAGGCAAAATCCAGAAAAATTGTGCTGGCATGGTACAGCTCACCAAAAGAACCTAATGTTCCTGCATTAGCTCTTCATCCTTTTTAAAACCAACTTATGCTGAGTCCTGAGCTGCTAATAGTTATTCTGACATGTCAGGGCTCTAAAGCACAATGACTTTCCCTTCATTTTTGTAAACTTTTCTCACATTCATTTTTAAAGACCACACAACTCGGATGCTGTCAGAAGGGTATTGGATGTTACATCCACCCAAGTGTGATTCAAGCCTGAGAGCTGTAAGGGGGAGGTGTTCCAGTCTGCTTGTAGAATTTGCCATCACTCTCCCATCTTTAAGAGGGGTGGTTTTTAAGCTGATAGACCAGAGATCAGTGGCATCAGTTTTCTTGATTTCCTTGCCACTTTCTGAAGATAAACCATCAGTTTGTACTGGAGTATGACTTGGCTCTCGAGGTCTAAACCTCATTAAGCTGAAATCCAGGTATGTTCTATTTTTTAAAAATGCTCATTTTTGCTGATTCTCTCTCCATTGCCAGAATGAAGCTGATTATTAGTTGTATTTCTGTTCTGCACGACACACACTATGAGAGGTAGCACAAAATACTCATTTGCACATGTTTTACGATTCAAAAACTAGAGGACACCAGTCTGCAGATCCTGCAGTAAAGAAATCAAATTGATTTTGTAGTGAGATTACACATCATTTCTGTTCTGTGCCCTTCCCACAAGTGTGCTCACTGGGTTTGGAATTTTTTAATATTATTTGATTCAGTTGATTTTCTGTTTAACATTTTTTTTTTTTTTAAGCTGAAGTAGCAGAAGTGATCCCTCTCTTTAAACCTTTGCTGGTTTAAAGCAAAGACTATTAAGTGGTCTTATTTATAGCCCAGGCAAGACTGGATTATTATAATGGTGACTCAAGTCTATGTATCTTTATAATTATTTGCCAGGACTATTTGTGCCATGTTGTGTTGTGAAGCTTATACAAAAGTGCTGAGAACCTTTACTGGTTATTCCTCAACTTTATTGTCTTTCCTCTGTCCTGCCCAACTTCAATGCAATAAACACTTGAACCTTCAGGACTTCGACAAATCTGGACAGGGCACAAACTTTGCAGCAGTTCCCTTAGCAGAAGCAGCTCCCCAAACTGGAATGTTGAGGGGAGAAAAAAAAGAAACTCTCTTGGTTTTCTGGCATTTTTGTTCTTCATTTGCAGTGCTTTGGTAGCACTGCATTCTCTCCATAGACAATGGGGGCCGAGGGATGTCTGTGTTTGTACAGAGTCTTGGTAACATTGGGCAGAGTCCTGAAAGTTTAAGGAATGAGCTTACTACCCCTGGATTTTTATAGAAAAAACTCAAATGCTTTCAAGTGCCAGAGATCCAAAGGTAGAATTTCAGCACAGGTTACGTGCCCTGGCAGCTGGTGGCCCTCTGCACAGGCAATGGCATATGGATGGACCTGGCTGTTAGAAATGTGGTTGTGTGACATTCCTGGCTTTTGGGCATTACCTGCAGCAAAGGAAAGCAGCTCTGGGATTCAGAGCAGGATTCCCTGGTGCCTTCAGAAATATTGTTGTATTGCTTGTACATCCTTGGGATTAAGTGATTTAAGAAGATTTTTTTGTGCTAATGAAATTTTCTTCTGACTCTAATCTGCAGAAACTGTGGGGGAATTTTGTCTTCCTCTGTAGCAAGAGGAAATTCTCCTTCTTCCATGTTCCTGCAGTTTGTTGTAGTTTGTCTGCAAAGACCACCTGGCCTGAGTGGGAGGTCTAGAAAATGAGCAGCCACAATGCACAGAACACATCTTTTATTCAGTAAGCAAGCAAGCACAGAAGTATAATGTGTAGTGCTTAATATTCATACAGTACTAAAAATATAAAAATAGAAATAAAATTTCACTGAAAGCATTTTCACTCACAAATATACAAGGAAAAGTGCTGTCAAGCCACATCATGCTACACCACTTGCCAGTGCTGAACTGACAGTTTTCCAACAGAACGGAAACACTAAAAACTAGTCCTTTCTCACAGTTTTTGGTGAGCCTGAACATGTGACTAGCAAAAAATGGGTCTCCTGCAGCTGCGAACCTAAAAAGCATAGATGTCATTACCTAATGGAACAATAAAATAATTAGGGAGAGTTCTGTAGTGATAGTAGCCTGCTTCAGGCTGTTTGTGTAGAGACCAAAAAAAGATAAGAGAAATAAACTTGAATCCTGATTATAATCCAGATCAGTCATGGCTAACAATTCCTGGAACTTATTGTGCATGGATATTTGTGCAATACTCCCACCTGCTGGCATATCCATCAACTCTCTTCCTTGGATGCTGCAGTTCCCTTTGCTTGCTTTACACTGGCACAGATCTTCCCCTTAGATCTGGTGGAGTCCAGGAGAACAACAACCCATAAGCAGTGCTAAGTGCCCTCAACTTTTAAAGAACTGGAGCTTTTTCAGCACCTTAACTGCTGGGGCTGCCCTTAAAAGGAGGAATAGCAAAGTGACATGGGTTGGAAACTGATTCTTAAGGAAAGTCCCTGCACCAGATTCCTGGCTTTTAAGTCCCATATTAAGGGAGTGACCTAGAGCTGAGGGCTTAAGAATCTTCTATCTGCTGTCCCTGGGCAGGGAGCTGAACTGCCTCCATCAGGAAGCCAGCTCTGACCTGTGTCCCTAAAGGCATGAGTGGGATTTGGGATCAGGCTGACAATCACAGCTGTAAATCAGAACAAGCCCCGTCTCCCAGAATGTGCCAGTGCACAGAACCTGCTCAAATCACACAGATAACGGTGTGCAGAACCTAATGTGAGCCCCACTTGGATCAGTTCCTATTTTGGAATGGGATTTATTTATACTTGGTTATACCTGCTATAAAAATAACCCCTGAGATCATTCTAGCATACTGTTTTGGCCTGTTACTTGTTTCCCTCAGAAATAAATTTTTATTTGGTTTACGGATGTCTATTTAGGTTCTAGTGACAAGCTTTTATAAAACACATTAAATAATCAATGTGGGGCTGAAAAGGTGTACATTCTAGTTGCATATATGATACATACCTTATACGTATATAATACATTCCATAACAGCTGAATGTTCTAGTATTGTCTGAGAAGTTCTTGCATGTGGACAAAGCACTTAAATACTAGAAGATAAACAGCTGTTCAGGATCAAAGATAATTGCATCTGATATGGTTTACTTAGATTGCTTTTCTTTCTTTAAATCTTATTACACATAATAGCTACAGTAGTTTGTCCAGCAGGTAATAAATGAATGCATAAAGCACTTCTAGCTATATCTGGATATCATATGCATGCATTTTTTATAAATAAAAATCAAATGTGAGATCACATTTTCCCATCTTCTGTTTATAAACTAAATCAAATTTCTCATTCATTGAAACAGTGAAGATGTCTTTCCATAGCCCAACTCGTCCTGAAACACAGAGAAAGAACACAAGTCAAAGAGTGGATGTAACAGGACACATACCTACAGTCTAATTGTGCTGGGCACCAAGTATCAGCTGTGAGATTCTGATCAGTCTGGGCTTTCTCTGAAAGTTTAATGAGACCTAAAGCTGTTCATTGTCTCACCCAGTTACTCTGGCAGTACCCTTGCAAAGCCTTCAAATAAAACACATCTTCAGCTGCACCAGCCCAGTGTTACACAGGAACAATTCAGATTTGTCTGAGACTTTACTCTGGCCTTAATCAGAACTGAACACAGATTATGGGTTGGGTGCTCGCTTAAATATAGATTTCTTCTTTCAGTGCAAGCTATGGCTGTTTAATAATTCTATCAGCTAAGACACATTTCAAAATCACCATGTCTCCAGCACCCACTGCTTAGAGAACTATCCAAAAGGTACAGTGGGGTATAAAACTGAATATTGGAGTATAATATTTTCATTGCTAATTTCTATTTTATGTCTAGAGATAAGTCCAACAGATGAATTTCCATTTTTCAAAATGGAGAGATTTGTTTGTTAAATACAAGTTTCCATCTATGAAAGAGAACAAGTGCCATGTACTCAAATTGTGCCACTGACATTTTAATTTTGAACATGAGGAATAGGAAACTTTTGGGGGGATGCAATATGGGCACTGAGCACCCTCCTCATATGAATTAACCTATGGAACCTGACCAATGACATAACATAACCTGGTGACCCTGCTGAACCTACCAGCCAAAGGCAGGAGCCCCCTTAACAACTGGTTCAATGCAGCCCAAAATACATCTAACTCAAAGTCAGCCAGGGTTACTTGTGGCTGAATAAGCCCTATGGAATAACCAGACTGAGAGGCCCAATTCACTTCTCATTTGTGCTGGAGATAAAGACAAAATCCAGACTTGTTCAACTGGAATAAATGAAAGGAGAATTGGGACTGTGCTACCAGAGTTTAATCATAACAGCAAGAACAAAGCTACATGCAGGAAGCTTAATTATGCATTTGATGCGTATGAAGAATACCCATTTAATTCAATTACAATTGCTTTAATGCAGAAACTTTATAATTGAGACCCAAGACAAAACTGTTTGAAACATATACGTATTACTTATTAATCTGATGGTATAGCATGTGTGGCAAGGGCCATTTTATGATATCAGGGCTTTCGTACAACTCCTGAAGGTATGAAAGGGTCCTGATTTCTTTTCAGGATCCAAAGACCAGAATAACCTGACACTGAAAATACCATTTATTGTTTTCACCAAATTTCTCACCTATTTAAAAAAAAAATTAAGAAAACGCTTACAATCATAAACATCTGATACTAACTTAAATCTTGCTCTGGCAACTATAATGGCAAAAAGTACAGCATGAAACACAAAACCCTGTATTTCCCATTCAACAATGATAATACAGTATTTTCTTCCTCTGCTTGGTAAAAAAAATCCTTTTATTTCCGAGTCTCCCTAAAAACACGTATGGACAAATTACAAGTTTTACAAATGACATACATACACAGTGAATTGTTTGTAATTATTCTTTTCTTTTTTTTACCATATCAATTGATAGCTTGTCAAAAAGTCACCCACCTGGTTTATGATTTGAATCATGCAACTGCGTAAATTATGATAAGAGTCAAATACAAGTAACATATCTAATCATTGTTCTGCTTTCAGAGCAGTTCAGGGTTATCTTCAGAGTAAAGATCAATGTGCTAAAAGGAAAAAAAAATACGAAGAACTAAAATAAAGCAAAATAATAAAGTAAATGTAACTAATGACAAATTAAAATACTTGAAAAAAATTACAATCAGCTGTCATGTCATTGCCACCATTCTTTGTCACAAAAATGAACAGAGAAAAAACAAAGCACTGCTAATGAAGCTATATTCTGGAATAACAAAATATTGTAAAAGCCAAAGACAGCAAAGAAAAGAAATTCAAAAAAAGGATATTTATACTAAAAAGCACACAGCGAACAAATGACGAAGTATCACATTAAGTGCTGTAGCTCCCTTCCTTCTGTATTACAACATGAAGGCCTCTCTCTGAAACATTTGTAGACAGTAGAAATAAGAGGCTACATGTGGGCCAACAAGGAGAACACAACCCTGCTGTTTGCAAAGCCTTGCATCCACATGAGCACCTTATCCAAGGACTTGGGGATGTCCCAGCCAAATGTGTGATAATTGAATAAATAATCAGCTAACACAGAATTAGTAGTCTAATTAGACTAATAATTAGTAGTCTAAGAGGGGCTGTTAATATTTGGCATTTCCACCAGAGATTTGAAAATAATTATAAAAATTGCAGCTGGTATAATTTGCAGATCACATGAAGGCAGGCTGAAAGTGATAGTATGGAAAGGTCTCCTACACACAGAAGAAGACCAAAGTATTCCTGTCATAACCCCTGAGTAAGGGACAATAACCTGCAAATCGATTCCTCTAAGAAACGTTGTGGTCACAATAAACATGTGTATCATAAAGTGTATGATGCTGTATCATAAAGTGCTACCACTGCTATGGGTGGAAAACAAGGGAAAGGTCCAATTAGAATTGGATTAAATTAGTGTATGAAGTGATTTTATATTTGGGTAAGGCATATGTAGGGATAACATGGGAAATTACCATCTTGACCTAGTTCCCTCATTTTTAAAAGAGATGTAGAGGAGCCCACACAAAATAATTTGAGGGAGCCTAAGTTCACTCTTATGCTTCTCAAAAGCTACTGAAAGGACTTGATTTCTTATCAAAGGACAGATGTATCAACAGATCACATGGCACCTTCAGGTTCTTAGAGAAAGAATATCACCAGAATAAACAACTGGAAGATAAACACATCTTAAACAACTGAGGTAGGCAATGAAAATAAAAAGCTTTTATAAGCTTTTTATTTTACAAGGAAGCTGTGGTTCCTTGTAATTTTATGCCTTCCAAATGAGAAATATCTGCTATTTTAGAAAACATGATCTGGGTTTTCTAAAATAGCAGGCCAGGATAAACTGTGTAAGATGGTGTGGGCTTTGGCATGCCAGAGGTCAGAAGGAGCACAGCAGAGCTCTCAGCATGAGAAGCTGAATCCATCAAAGCAAGACAAAGACTCTCTGATGGAGTGGTTTGACATTACACTGTACAACTTGGATTCTTCCATCCTTTTCAGTCACTTCTACCTAACCTGATTTCAAAACAACCCAGACCTCAAATTGCACCAACAGTCAGCTCCCTCCCATCCTTTACATGGCAATAGTTTGCCAACATTTAACACTCCCTGGAGGTTACTTGCAACTTCTCCAAGAACAGTTTTGTTGTGGGTTTTAAACATACCCCTGCCAACAGGAAGAGCCTCTGCATTACAGCACTGATCAATGAGTTGATGGCAGTGTTCCACCATGGATTCCAACTGTGCTTTGTCATAAGAAACTCCTAAGAACCTCACCAGCTGCTCAACCATTGTCGCTAGGTCCTGCAAGAGACCATTTAAAACCTGGGTTATTTCACAATAATTAAAATCACATTTTTATGAGTTTAAATATTGCAAAGGAAGTTATATCCAGGTGAGTGTGAAAAATACAAGTGCAGAAGTTGTAGAAACACCACTGCATTGAAGTTTTGCCACCTTCCAATTTGCTTCCAATTTCTTTTCTGAGCAATTAGAGTAAGACAGGCTGGCAGAAAGCATGGCCATGTAACCTTCAGATGTTGGAACAGGGAACAACTGAAAAGTAATTGTGATGTTTCCCACTTCAGGGAATACCCCACCCTTAACTGATCCCTTTGGAAAACCAGTGCATTTCAGAGGATTTAAAAGTTACTTTGATTTTGACCTTAGTCAAATAAATTACTAAAAATGTTAGGATACCCCTCTTCTTTTGTCAGCTTCTGGGACTGCATTTATGTAGATAGGAAGGATCTCAGGAGGTGCCCTCTGAGAATAACCATTAAGTTACATCTCCAGAATTCTGGGGTTCCTCAGTATGAGTTGCAAGGACAAAATAGTAGTATTTATCCGTAAGCAGAAGGATACTGTGATGCCACCAGCTGGTGAGCACAGCTAGGAATTCATTAATTATTCAAAACTGTGGAATTGAAATGATTTTGACTTAAGTTTATTTATTCTGATTGTATTACATCTTCTTTTAGAAACTCATTCCATCAGAAGACTCAGTAAAGCTAGAATTATAATTTACCCAGTTTTACTGAGTCTTGTCCTGATTTCTTCTTACAGGTTTAGACACAGGAGCTGGGTTTTTCCTATGCTTGCATTAGTTTTCCAGTCAAATAAACATTCTTAAGTATTTTCATTAGCTGTCAAAAAGATATTACTGCAATAAGAAATACATAGTATTTCCACTAGATTTCTGATTTAAGTGGATTTATTAGCCAGCATACTGTAAGGACTCAATAATTACATCTACCTTATGCTACATGATCATACCCTCATTGTTTTCAGATTTGTTTCACAGAAAGCAGTAAGAACAACCAAATAATTCCAATAAATGCCAAATACAGAGGACAAAATAATGATTATATATTTTTCCCTCATTGATACACATAGATCAAGACATTTATTTTAAATGAATGCCCAGGGCTGAGCACAGCAAGTACTCAACAGTTTCACATCACTGCCTTCTCTGCAAGTAGTTCAGTGCCTATACCTTCAGGGAGACTCTTCAATAAATTAATATGGATAAGAAAATGCCTAAAGTTCATAGAAGCTCCTGAATTTTTAAAGCCAGTGCTTTAAAAATAGTATCAGGCATTAGGAAGCCCAAATATGGACATAAGAATTTAATTTTGTGCTTTATTTATTTTAGAAACTAGGGTGCTAAATGTGATAAAAACACCAGTTTGCTACATCTAACCTACCTTATGCATATCTTCATACTTGAGAAAAAGTACATTGGCATCCATGTGGTGTTCCCAAAATTCTTGCACATGTTCAAACCAGGAACCATATCCTACTGCAAAAACATTATGATTGGCATGAGGAAAATGAACACTTTGGTTATTAAGCTGTTTTCAAAAAGGAAAAAAAAAAGAAATAACAGGAGTGATTCACAGCCCCAGGAGAGCAGTGTCTCATTTTAACCCATGTAATGGGAAACCTAACCCTCCCCACAAAACTTTACTCATTTGTTTTTCAGTTCTCTGATTAAGTCCACATTTGCACTGATTTCAGTCAATTTATGTGTCTTTACCAGAGGTTCAGCCACTGGTACTTGGTATTTACAACCTTAAGAATCTCATTTGTTGCCAGTATTAAGACAACCCCATGAGAAATGCATTCTACATTTTTTCTCTGCTACCAGTGACTAATTCTCACAAAGTACTTAACATAAGTGAAATTGTTTGGGGTTTTTTTGTCAATTTTATCTTTTCAGCAGAGCAGCTATAGAAAAATTATAAAAGCAACTTCTTAGGTTTGTATTTTGAAGCCACCTTTTCTCTTTGAAAAAGAATTGTTTAATTCTGGTAACTGCAACACTGATGTATTACCTTCATGCATCCATTTCTTATGGAATAGGAATAACAAAATATGGACTCTCAGTGCCTTTATGAAAATTGAAAACTGGTCAGTTGAATAAAATTGTTTTCCTGTGAAACTGATCTCTTTGTCCATTGGATGCCTTCAAGTTGACGGGATTCTGCTGAGATGTAAACATGGAGCTGAATGCTAAATTTCCTGTGCATTACAAACCTCCCATTTGTACAGTTATGGCCACGGAACATGCTGTGATGTTTTATTGGCTCTGGGAGGTTGAGATAAAGTCAGGTGGCTGCTACAAGATAAGGAGACAAATAACTCTTGGGATACTTACATGGGAAAGAGCACCCAACCTTTCTATGTTAGAAGACCTTCTAACGTGTCTTTCTTATGTCTCTGGTCTTCAAGTTCCTGATCAGGGGCAACAGCAAACATTACATTTCCAGGGAATGCAAATGGAAAACTGAAGGTGGGCTGGAGTGGGAGCAGAGCATTAATCCTGCTCAAGCTTGCAGGATAAGGAGCAGCAAAGGGTTTTTTTAAGCCTGTTAAATAACCTCCATTGCTACGCTTTACTTTTTTCTTCCCTTTGGTATTACAGAGCTCCTTCAGCATCAGCTCCCCTAAATTCCAGGTTTGCTGCTCTGGATCTAGAGGAGATCCTGCTCTCAGAGGTCAAGGTATCTGATGAATTCTTAGTGTCACATTAAGGTATCAGAGCAGATATTGCAGAGAAATAGAAGGCAGCAGGATTTTTTTCTCTTCCTTAGCTAGAGTGTGGCAATCCCATGTTATTGCATTCTCCTCACAGAGCTGCATTTTTCAGGCAGCAGCAGCCTGCAGCTGCCTTCTCCTGGGGTCTCACTCGAGCTCACTGGTGCAGGCCCAGATAAGGCCCATGCAAACTAGAGAATGTGTGTTAACTTCCAAGATATGAACCTTGAGTTTTTGGCTGAAATTTAAATATTAAAGGAATTACCAGGAAAATAACCCCAAACCTGAGGACCAGAGACAGTAGCTGATAGTGAGGCATAACTGAAATCAAATGATGCTGGGAGTATTCACTGCTTTTTAGGAGGTACTTGGAAGCCTACAAACTGAATTTCAGAAGAGCAGACCAGAGTTTTGCTCCTGTTCAGGTGGCAAAATGCTGAACCCAGGGTGTCAAGTACTGTAAGGTAAATATTTACAAAAAACACAGCTCATAGTTTGCATGGACAAATCTCAATCCCTGCAGCACTATCCATAGCAACCTCCTTGCTGTATATGCAACACAAATGCATCTTTATCCAGTTCACTTCTGTACTTGCAGAAGGAACGCAGAGATGAAAATAAATGTGTGCAGAGAGAACAGCTCCTTACACTTGTCATTCATAAACCTTCTGCAGAACTCCTGAAACGTTCCTCTGTAGCTCATGGTCCTTAGGGAGCGGTGGAACTGGTAATAAGACACCACCAGGTCTTTGGGGTTTCGAGCCATGTATATTACCTGTGATGGGGGAAAATCATCTTGTTGAAAGCTTTTTCCTCATCCCAACGCACTCACACAACTGCTGCCAGCAGAGTTAAAACAAACACGAGTTCATTTTCACCTTTGAGTTGCCATTGTGGAGGTCCGAAGGCAAAAACCGATAGGGCAGGTGGCTTTTGATGAGGCGAGGGGACGTCAGCTCCTAAAATAAAGCAGAGAGAATTGTTTCCCATTGAGTACTGCTTCAGGGAACATCCTGCGCTGGCCTGAACGGTCACACTTGAGACCCTGACCCTGACCCACTTGAGACTACACTGACTGCCATTCACAAATTCACTTAAATTAACAGGAGTTTGGGACTCCAAATCAGGTCAGGGAGTTACATCTGGTTTTTAAACATCAAAAGGTTGGATAATGTGTTGGATAATGTTTTGTCATATTGGGGTTTTATCCCTTTTGTTTTCAAAGTATGTCCATTTGCAGGACCTTCTGAGAAAGAGAATATAACCATTAATATCAAACTTAATATCAAACTCACTTTATTTCCAGTGATGCCTCCACTAAAAATCCTTAAAAAATACTAGAAGCTCTGAAAACATGATCCCTAACTTTTTCCAAATTTTACCCTTGCATTTTATTTTATCCTCAGAATTAGGCCCATGGGTTTATCTGAGTATGTGAACATCTTTCAAACAATATTTTTTCTGTAATTTGATACAAAATTGTCTCATGACAGAAATCATGCTCTGCTATTAAAAATGGAATAAATCCATATTGAATCAAGTTGCTACCATATGGCATAGATAAGAATGTGTAATCTCAAACTAAACCTCTTACTATTGCCACCACTTTTTTGCAGCAGGGTGGCACTAAGGTCTTACTGGATTAGGCATCACAGATGAAAAAGAAGAGCAATCTCTGACCTCTAAATATTCGCAGCCTAAAGTAGGCTGAAGTTGCAGTTGTCATTGACCGCAAGCAGCTTAATTCTATCCCTGCCAGCCTGCTTGCTCAGTCCAAGCAGTGCTGCAGCTGTTACAGGATGGCCCTGTATAGTTTTCCTAATAATTCCAAGACATGCCTCTGTCAGAAGTGGCTGCAGCAAGGATAAGATCACATTTATGTGCCACGCATCTGGACTTCAAGGAATTCTTAATATTGTGGAATTTCATGCAGGATATTCCAGACCTCTCAAACTGCACCCTACGGTGTCTATAGAGAGCCAGGATCTGTGGATTGACACGTGTAAATTCAGAGCAGTGGGAATACAGATGCATGGATAGCTGCATTTTTAGTTACTCTTTCACAAATTCAAGGAAGGAATCAAAGCAAATTTGCCTCATTTGGCCAGCTCCTGTTTACATAAGCAAGAGAGGCCTGGAACTTTGATTCCCACTGCCAAGATATTTAGGACATGGAGACACATTTAAAATATTAAACAGAACACAATAAAGCTTAATAAAAACAATTTAAAATAACCTATTAACACTTTGAATCATTGCAACGTTCTAAACAAGTCCAGCGATGAGAAGGACACAGGATAAAATGAAGTGATAAACATGAAACTGAGGAAAAAGACACCCAAATGCTGGAAGATTTTCTTTGCAATAAATTGTACCTTGATGATGTCCAGACCGGGCTGAGGATACTCTAGGACTGGAAGTTGCTCATCTATATTCATTAGTCCAATCTCATCTGGATCAGCTCCCTGACTCACTAGATACACCACTTCCTGCAGCAAGCCTGTGCCTGCACAAACCAAACAATGAGAGAGAACAGATTGTATTGCAGTTCTTGTCTAAACACAGCCATATGAAGGGAGCCCTAAACAGAGAAATAATGGCAACTTTTGTCCTCAACAGACTGTTGTGAGCTGAGTCTATTACTACTGTTTTAATGTAGTACGTCAGCTCTGTTGGTTTTATTTTAAATACATGTAGATCTTCCATGCAAAAGACCTGAGGTTTTTTTTCTTCGGTAACAATTTAAATACACTTCTGTTTCCAAATCACTTAGTCTGTGAATTGCAAAGCATTTAACAAAAGGGTTTATCTCTGTAAATGTTACCTTAGCAAAACACTACTATTTCTATTTTAGGAATTAAAAAATAAGACAAACAGAGGTCATCCAAGTTCACAAAATGCATTAGTGGCTGTGCTGAGAGACCTTTATTCTAAATTGCAGGCAAGGCCCCTGTTATGCAATGATTTGAGAGTCTATTTATGCCTCCAGATTATGAAGTGGATAAAGCCCCAAACATATCCATGCATCAGTCACAAGCTTTAGAAGCCTCAATTATGCATCTCTCCCCACTCTGAGGACATTTACCAAGCAACCATTAGATATCATGGCAAGTGACTGCACTTTGGAAAATTAATTTAGGTACTTTGGACAAGGAAACTATTTCAAAGTGATTTTACCTTCAGGCAGGTAGGGGACTCTCAAAACAGAGATATTTGACAGAGGGTTATGAAGACAAAGGCTCTTGGTGAGATGGAGGAACAGAATGGGGAGAGATCATGATGGACCAGGGGAGGGACCCCACAGTTCAGACGAAAAGATCCCAAGGGTGTGGGACACCCTGGAAACTGCAAAAGACAGACCCATTATTTAACCCATTATTAATTTTTTACTGTGTGCAGTAAGGGAAATGAGACCAGGATTTAGCCACTCTCTCGTGTTGCCTAAAGGAACAAGTAATGGTTCCAGAACTGGTTACAAAGCCCAAGCCTGCTCCTGTATCCCAGCCCTTGGAATGATGAGCTGTAAATTCTGAGCTCAATGACCATTTGAAAATAATTCATGAGTTGCAAGTGACTTATAACAGTCACCAGTTAATTCATGTTAACTAACAAGACAGTACATACAAACAGGCACCTTTGTACCAATCCTGTATGTTGTTTCAACACCAAAAAACCAAACCCCCCCCCCAAAAAAAACAAAAAACCCCCAACCAAACAAAAAACCAAACACCAAAACCTACTGCATCATTATTCTAGTTATTTTTTAATCTGAGGCAGAAACAGTTAAGTGAGGCTGATGGTTGGAGTGAACAAAGCCTGGATACAATGTGAAAGAACACACACCTCCAAGAATTGTCTTGGATAGCAAGCACTTCGAGATTCCACTGTTCCCTTACTGATTGATGGGTAAATTACAAATGTTTGGGACAGAAGAAAAAAAAAAAAAAAAAAAAAAAAAAAAAAAGACACTTTTACATTATCATCACCCACAGAGACAGCTGTCACACACTTAATACACACTTGCCCCCAAGGCTGTTCACTCTGCATTTTTAAGTTCAAGCATATGTTTTATGCATTAAAATTAACATTCGTACAGTACTTTAGTATCAGCCCTTGTGGCTCTGAATGAGCACAACCCTTGTTCTCATTAAATATTTATTGTGACCGGAAACACCCTAGTTCTCCATAATTTATTTCAGTATTTCCAATTCCACCTGCAAAGAGAAATGCTATCACAGCAGCCCTGTTTCCATGAAATGAAAAGAAATAACTCCGTAGGGATACACAATAAACTATATTTTTCATTGCTCAGCTGCTTTCTAGGCAGAAAGCTGCCATCTCTATTGTGCCTCAATACAGAAGGGCTGCAGGGTTGAGGCAGAACCACACTGAACCTTCGGGAGAGCAGCACCAGCTCTCCACAAAGTCCACCAGAAAAGTTAAAAGTGAGGACAGGGAGCACAGCCCCCATGGCGAGCACCCCCTTACCTGGTTATACCCAGACCTGTGGCTGTGCACCAGACATGGCTTGATTGCTGTCAAATCCACCGAGAACAGCAGAGGTGGGAAATTACATATTTCCCATCCAAAGTGGGAGTTTTGGAAGCTCAAAAGTCTCCATCTAAAAGTGTTTCCACCAAAACTGGTGACACGCTGTAAGAGAAATGCTGGGACTATCCAGTAGGCTGGAATTTCTCCTCCCTACACCTGCAGCAGGATCACTCATCTGAATTTCCCTCAGCCATGACCTCTGTGCTAGTTTTCTCTTTTGTCAGTCACTGTATCTTTGCCCTTATATTTTTTTTTAGCCTGATTTTTCCCACATTAGCACTCAAGTTAGTGTGCTTCAGAATTTCAGGGTCTTAATGCAAATGAAAACTAGGGAATTAACTTTTGAGGGAACAGTGATTTTTTTTTTAACTTGTCACCCTTAATCAATTATTATTTACCCCCCCAACACACACACATTCCAAAAGCTCCAGGTAAAAAATTTATCATTGACCTGGTTTCCTGTTTAAAAGAACAAATTAAAGCATCACATGCTTTATTTTCTAAAAAGAAAAAAAATCTAAAAGCTTTTATATGTATAATTAGATAGATATGACCTCTTCACATCTCTACTAGGACTAAAACCCACTCAAATTAAATGTATCAGAGCCAAATGTTCTTTTGGTTTAGGAAGGATGACTTAACCTAGCAACAGGCAGCCTGAATTCCAGACCCGGCTGCTAGGGCAACATCTTCAACCCTGGGAACACAGCTGGCTGAAAAGCCAAAGAAGGCAGGATTCTGTACCTATCCACAAGATTAAGAGCTGATGCCTAGACCGGGGATAGCAAAATTTATTAACATAATATGATAGGATGTGAGTCTTCTGCTGCATCCCCATCTGTGTGTAACACATACAGAAATTTGCCATTTGACCCAGCTGACTTAGTGATCTCTGTGGAGATTTTCAAGAACCATCATTTTATGGATGGAAAGTAGAGTAAATTTCTGAAACTGAGATTATCAAAGGAGATTATGTAAATAATGCCAGCAATCCCAGTCTATCACGAAACCTGGCCAGATGTAAATGCCACAGAGACTTTCTAAGAGAAAGGAAAATTATGATACCTGTTGGACAGAAAAAAAAGGTGAGGCAAGCTAAATAAATTTGAAAAAAAGACAGAAAAAGCTAGATTGCTGGCCCTGCCAAGGCAATGGATGTTGTGCATCTCCAGTATCTTCACTGCTTCCTCCCTGTGCTGCTGAACACCTGTACATGTACATGCACACCTCACTGGGGATGGTACAGAAGTATAAACACAATAGGATAATCACTGAAAAACAGGATTAACTGCCAGCCTTTGGACATGAGGCACTGAATGCCACATTAATAAATTCCCAGCAATTCTATCCTTTCTTCTTCCATCTGCAGCATTTCATTCGGGCGGAAGACTGCTCACCCTGCTATCTCTAAGGTCATATTACCAAAACAGACATGGAATTCATGAACACTTATCCAATTCCAGCTAAAATGGAGGCAGTTAGCATTTAAGGAACTTCAGTGCAAAGTACCTGAGAAATGCTCTTCCTGACAAGCTCCTCTGCTATGTCAATAAAACGCCTCAGGAGAACAGAGTGTTCCAGTCTATCACACAATATCTGGAAAGAGAGGGGGTGGGAAACAGCTGCAAGAAGCTACTGCCTGTCAGAATCTGCAGGTGTCTTTAGGAGACCTTTTTTAATTATCTGTGAGCCTGTATTTCTACCCTGCATAACAGGAGTATGCTACTGGGGATGCACCGTGCTTTCCTGGACTACCTAATGATGCACAGGAACCAGGACTCATTACAAATCCCACCACGCCCCAGCAGTCCCTGTGACTGGGAACTCTTCCTTTGCGCCCTTTCCATGGCCAGTGCCTCAGCAGCAAGAGCAAAGTCAGACCAGGGCCACTCTTCCTCTGCTCCTCAGGAGCTGCTGCAGCAGCAACCAGGCAGCACAGCAAGACAGACATGACTTGGAAATGCCACAGCTACTCCTTCTGCCTTCTGTGTGTTAGACATCTTCCAAAGTCAAATTTAGTCACTGTGGAAGGGAGAAATGTTCTCTAGTGCAGATGTTCTCTGGCTTCTCTCAACTCTTTCTGGCCACTGGCACTCCTATGAAGTCACCAGATATCATCAAAGTGAAGTGGCAGATATAAAACCATAGGATTTCTGGTGAAATTTCACTTGTCTAGGTGGTTTCTAAGGTCATTTCTTTCAGTTTCTCCTCTCTTATCAGCTAGGACAGGACAAACCTGTGGCCCAAGGATTAAAAGGCCTTGGTATATTCCCTTTATTCATTCCTTGTATGGAACCACATGGAAAATTAAAATAAAGAAATACTAATACTAGTAATCTAACAATCCCAATTATCTGTACTTTGTTTGATCTGCCAGTGCTTGACCAAATTTTGGATAATCCAGTGCAGCAATCCATTATTACTCATAACTTTTTTATAGCATTGGTAGATGCAAGAGCTCATTAAAAGTGAGGGCTGCCAAAGCTGCCAGACTGGTCCGCAAGTGCTGTACAGCAGAGCCTCACACTACTGTTCTAATTGCCTGCAACCTCATTCCCGCCTTGGCCAACGGCAGTGTAAATCTTCAGGTCAGTATGACAGATTCATCCTCACTCTATGATACTGGAGGGAAAATTAGATTTTCCATTAGAAGAAAAAAAACATTTCCAGAACATTAAAGTATCTCCTCTGGAGGTCTGTGTGCTGAAGTTCTCCTATACATTCAAATTCCACTTGGCTTATGAATAGAGGTTTTCATTAACAACTAGTGCTTTAAAAATAAAAGTAATGTATATACCTTGATACCATATTTTCAAATTCTTCTATTTTCCTAAATGAGACTGGGGATTCAGAATAAAGATTGAAATGGTGATGTTATATTGCCACACTATTTCTTTCAACTCACCAATTAAATATTTATCAGAGGGCCCAATTTTCAGAAAGGACTGAATACTCATCCTTTAAGACTAATGCCCCTCTTATATGGCCTAAATGCCACATAGTCAGTAGTTACCTGTCAAGGGAGTCTGTGGGACCTAAGGAGCCTGAATTCAGACCTTTTGAAAGTCAAGGGGACAATTTAGGTAAGAGTGGATTTAAAATATATGTCTGGATTTAAATTTCCAGCAACATTCAATAAGTACAGTATTAGATTTTTAGACTTTGTAATCCATTTATTTTTCTGCTTGCAGCTACCAGCTTTTAAACCAAAACCAACGGGCTAAATTCTGCAGACATGGGTCCATTAATTCTGAGTTGTGTTTTGAGTATGTTTTGCCAGAGGCTACAAACAGCACACTATGAAAACCTCATTCTATTTAGGAGGAAAACCTACTTTCTGTTTGCTAAAAATGCTGTCACTGAACTGTTTACACACACATATTATCCACAGAATTATTGCTATTATGTCCAATACAGCATCCTAAAGCACTGCTTTAATGAACTGGCTACAAAGCAAAGCTATTTTTGTCTAATGCATTAGTACTATTTTTTTTAAAGTGGCCTGAGTCATGATTCTCCCTTACATTAGCACACTACCTGCTCAACAGAGGACAGGATGAGAAGTGCACATCTACCACAGAACATCTGGGACCTGGCACTGACAGCTGGGGCAGCCTCACTCTCACACAGCCAGGCAGGCAGCCACTATTGCCCACACCAAACAGCAACCTGGAGCAAAACACCTCCTTTGGAGCATGCTGGGTTCTAAAACTGGAGCAACACCAGTAAATAAAACACACCAGGACCTGTTCTCTGGGAGATCCGTGACACAGCCAAACCCACACCCACAGAAATCAATTCCCTGAAGAGGAGAGATTCATCCGGCTCTCACTGGCAGAGGTCTTTTGCTGAGGGAAGCTGGGGCAAAAAGCCTTTCTTTCTATCCTTGTTAATAATCCACCACATCCTCACATGCTCTGCAGCAAGGGCTGAGTAAGTAGCATCCTAACAGCTCTACGAATCAGGTCTACATATCTACTGTTAAAAACATCAACAGACCAAAAGTTTGCCTTCATTTGCCTTCTCATTGAAGAATCCCGATTTGTGTCTTCAAGCTTGTCCCTACATCCTTGACTTCATCGTATCCAGGTGCCCTGGATTTTGTCACAGGTCCTTCACAGCTGCTACTGGCTGGTTACAGACATCTCTTGATATCAGATATTCAAAGGGAAGATGGGTTTACTCTTCTCTTGAAGTTTTAGCTGCACTGTCCATATCTGTGGATGCTCACCCCATCTTGCACCAGGTGTCAACACTAATGGAGTAACTCACACAAACTGCTCCAATCCACATAAAATAAGATCTGCCAAATTAGCTGAAGAAGTTTCTACTTTTGGCGTCAACTCGCGTAGCAAAATTTGTGTGGGACAAATCAGAATGCATCCACCAAAAATACTCCACACATTGTTTTTCTACCAGGAATGATGGACAGCAGGCTAAGGGCACTAATAACCCTGCACTAGCACAGACACCTTTAAAAGCAGACATCTGCCCATATCCTTGGGTTAATTTTTCTCTAGTTTCTACTCACCAACCAAACATGCTCCCACAGTAAAAGAGAGCACAACATCCATCAGGCTAAACCAAAAATGCATAACATACAACATGCAGGAACACAGAAACAACAGATAAGCCTGCTTGCTCTGACAGAATGACATTTCTTTTCCCCCTTTCCACATCTATTCAAGGCTGACCAGGTCTAAAGCCAACAGCACAGTAAGTTGTTAGTTCAGTTGTAGCCTGCCCTCGTGCATCCTCTGGCAGTTCCATTCTCCCATCTTTTTAGGGCCCATATCAAAAAACATGCTTAAATTGCATTAATACATTGCCCCAGCAGGAGCTCACAATCTCCAGCTGAAAGTCTTCCCACTGTGCCTAATTTCTCTTTGTTTTCATACACTGTACCAAGGACAATAATGCAGGAAAGAACTTTGCTGTGATGACAAGTCATTGGGTTTTAAAATGACACTCAAGGACTTCATTGCATCAAAAAGAACTGCATAGTTACCCTGAGCTCCATTGATGTCTAGGACAACTCTATCACTCTGTGTTCTCTGCTACAGTCATAATATGATCTGTGGATAAATGCAGAGCTTCACAGTGAGCTCTGCTGACTGAGATAGGATCAGAAATCAGAGAGAAACAGGGCACCTCTATTAGGCACTTGTGTTGAGGTAGATCTCATACCCTCAGCTGTGAACATACTCCTCTACCCACATAATAATGTCAGAAGATGTCTGTCACTACTCAAAAGGCAATTCTCTGCCTCAGCTTCAACTCCCTTCAGGAAAATTGTTAGGCAAAACCTGCCTACACATAATGTGCATTTGGACGTATGAGGTGGTCAAGTTTCAAGAGTGTAGCACAGCAATAATATAATGTGACAACTGCAGGTGCAGGTTATACATTAAAAAAACCACAACCTGTCCAGTCAGCTATTGCTTGTCTAAGGTCAGGAAGTAAAGCATTTTGTCCCACACAAAATCCCACTCAAATTATAGCTGCACTAAGCAAAACCATTCTTCTCAAGGTACCTATGTCCCCCCACAATGAGCTGGACTGCAGTTTTAAGCCAGTTACAGCCTTTTCCATTGCTACTCTTCAGAATCAGAAGTGGAAAGAGATCTGTTTGGGAGTATAAAAGTGGATCAGCCAACCAATACCACCATAGATTTGATGCCTAAAGATTTTAGCTTTTTATACATTTTTCATGTATTCATTGCTTTGTGGACTGATAAAACGTGGTTATATAGCTCCTGCTGTTTTTCCTATCCCTTCTCTTAGACTTTAGAGTAATAAGGTAATCTTCTAACACATTCCTGAAAGACTGATTTTCAATAAGGGAACCTCCAAGGACATTTTGTTTTCCAACCAGCATCTGAGAAGACACAACAAAAAATGGGGCAAAGAAGCCCCTGAACCAACTCTAACGGGGCAGAACCTGGGGGAAAACTACCTAACCAGTTGCTCTTCTAATTGGACAGTATTTGTTAGATATCATCATTTGTGAAACTTGTAAAAATTGTGGAAATCTGATGCTGGGTGTGCCCATAACCATGAGGAAACCTGTAAGCTTCCAACAAAGACCTGCTTCTTTATTTTACCATTTTAATACTGTTACAAGGTTTTTCCCTTTCAGCTAACAGATTTACAGTGCTGCAGCAAAATAGCTGAAGACACCTTTTCTGACAGAAAGCACTGATGACCCCATATAAGCACTGACATTGATCATTACTAATGTACATTTCAGCTCTGTATGCAGAGAGCAATCCAGCTTCAGCAATGCCTGCAGCTGTTCTGTGCTACTTTGACAATCCTGACCAGAAGTAAAAAGGCTGCATGGTTAAGCTGTGCTTCTCATGGCCTTGCATCAACAGATGGCCAAGGGGCCAATGGCACCTGGGCTGTGCCAGCCCTGGTGTGGCAGCAGGGCCAGGACAGTGACTGTGCCCTGGGCTGGCACTGCTGGGGCCACACCTCAGATCCTGGGGCAGTTCTGGGAACTTCAGGACAAGAAACACATTGAGGGGCTGGAGCATGTCCAGAGAAGGGAATGGAGCTAGGGAGGGGGCTGGAGCACCAGGAGGGGCTGAAGGAGCTGGGGGGTCTCAGCCTGGAGAAAAGGAGGCTCAAGGGGGACCTTGTGGCTCTGCACCACTCCCTGACAGGAAAAAATATATATGGTAGGTGGCATCTGTTTGCCCACAAAAACTGCTTAACATTATATATAAAATTTGAGAAGAAACACACTCCGTGGAAAACACAGACAGAAAGATCATGTGATTTATCCCAGGTCACAGAATCTGCAACCACAAAGTTACTTTGCATGCCCAGTGTCCCAGTGCTTGTATCACTTCTAAAGCAGCATTTTTGAGACAAAACGGGGTAGTTTCTTCCCCTCAGCATGGGGTGTATGAGTCCCTACTGTACCCTATGAGAGAAAAGCCTTCATTTAATAAGGCTGCATAATAAGAATTTAAAAATTAAGCATTTTGCTTCCTTTCATTAATATATTTACTGTGACAAATGAACATTAACATGAAATGAGAATGACTGTCTGGTGGGTCTGGCTGATCTACATAATTATCTAATTCTTTAGTCTTTGAGGTCACTATCATTTAATACAATCAGTAGTGATTTCACATGTTCAGAATAAATGTGAATACATTTTTAGCCAGGGTAAAACTTTTTTCTTTTTTTTTCCCCTATGCCTGTTTACAAAACAAAAAACAAAACAAAAAACAAAATAAAAAAATAACAACCAAAAAAAGAAAAAAAAACCAACCAAACAAACAAACAAAAAAACCAACCAAACCCAAAGCAAGTTCAGTTTTGCACTACTTAACAGCAGGGAAGCAATTATGCAGCATTTGCATAGGACCCAGCAAAACCTATTAGATAACTGGAGAATTCCTCATCTTCTGAACCATTTGTCTGCCTCTAGCAACATCTCTTCACTGGTTTGATAGAAGGGTTATGAGAGAAACACTGCTATCTGGATAATAAAAGGAGTTTCCCTTAACCACAGATATTTTTTTCTCTGCTTTTCTTTCAAGTTTGAGACATACAAGGACCTATTCAATTCTACTCACATTGAAATCAAGTCAAATGCATCAGTGGCAAACTAAACATTGTCTTCAATTACTTCTTTTTTATAGTTTTATTTATAATTTCTTTGCCTAGCAGCATTTAAGAGTGAGTCAGTACCTGAAGGTATTTTGAGCTATATATAAATAAAAAGACAGACCCATTTCAGAAGGACTTTCAAAGCACAGGAACCCAGTGACTCTAACCCCCAGAAATATTCACCTACCGGAGTAATTTTCTGCATCTGAATCGAGTGAGTTTAGGCTGTGGAGTATTTACTCTTCTCAGTGATGGAAAGCACATGATTTCAGTCATCAAGAGCATGAAATCAGATTCAAATATAGACCCTGGCCATCAGTCCCTAAAGAGACAGCTCACAAAGCATATCTCTATCACACAATGCAGCTTGCTCTTTCCTTCCTGTTTGAAAAAGAATTCCATTCATTCTGGCCAGCTGGTATGGGAATTGATGCACATTCATCTGTCATTAAAACAGAACAATATCTGAGCTTTATACACTGCTTAAACAAACTAAATAACTCTGATGTTACTGTCAGAGAGAAAAAGTTACATGCTCTATTCTGATTTTAAAGGTATCAACTCGTTTATCCAGATTCACGAAACTGACAGAGGCTTTTCATCATTCCATGTCACAGAGCATAATATTGCTTCAAAAACCAGAGGTGAAAGAAAAAGAATCCCAGATTTATTTCGTGTAAAAAACTGATTTTTTAGCAAGCCTCATGATTTCTCAAGGCGTGCCTCTGGGCCAGTAACATTTGCATTAATTCTCTAAATGAAAATAGTTTAAGCCCAAGGGAACAAAATTCTGCAGAGACTATAGCACTATAAATCCAGCACTGCAGAATCTTTGCAACTGCAAAGCTGTTGTTTAAAATAATGCCAACAAAACTGCTGGGAGAAGTTCCATATGAGAACACTGGAAACTAAGGCAAGTCAATTAATTTAACACATGTGCATGCTTGTGCCCCCTGAGGAGCCTTTGCTACAAAGGCCACTCAGACCTGACATTAGGAAGGAAACCTCTGCAATCCACCACAGCTGTCACACGTCCCTCTGACAGCTCCCAGCCAAGCCTCAGGAACATCCTTGGGCAACCCTTCATCCTGATTCTCCTCTCAGCTATGACTGTGTAAATCAGGACTGACTGTCAGCAGTGTTTGACCTGTGCCCATCTGGGTACCTAAAGCCATGGGATCTTAGTCAAGCAATAATACTCTGTATATTGAATAATAATACTGTTACTGTGAAGTACAGTAATACCAATCTCACCTGGAAATATAACCTCCTTGTCAGGAGTTTGTGGAAAACATGAAAAGTAGGATTGAAGAAGATACACAAAGCAAGATTTTGGCATACTTACTTGGAACATTGTCTTTGTAACGTATTTCTTTATTCAAGATTTTGTCAATCTGTTTTATAACATGGTCCCACAGACAGCTAAGGTTCATTGGAAGGGGAAGAAACAAGAAGCCAAAGATAAGAAATTCTTAAAACAACTCCATATTCAAAGAAAAAGCACATATGTCTACATCTCCAATGATTCAAGCCTCTCTTTGCCTTAAGTGCAGCAACTTTTGAGTGCTGCGTCTAATAAAAAAGTATTTTAGATGTTGATGAGATAAAGTCTATTACTTTTACTGGGGAATCAGACAAAGAGGAAAACTGCTGGTTTATTGCACCCTCTGTATCCCACAGTTTAACAGATGTCCCTGTCATAGCTGTAATGGTCAATGCATCAAACAAGTCTTTCCCCATAACAGAAAAAAATCCCAGGGCACACAGAGTCCCCGCATGGGAAGAACATAACAGGAATTACGGGATGAGGGAAATGGGCCACGGAAGAATGCAGAGAGACTGTAAAGGAGAGGAAGGACAGAGCTCCTCCATCAGCCAAGGAAGGGACTGGCACATCCTGGTGACCGAGCAAGAGGGAGTGTTGGATTCAGGAGTGCTAGAAATAGGAGGATGAAAGAGGTGTGCACACAGTGGGAGAGGCACACAGAACAGGAGAACAGAGAACCTCCCCATGCAAACAATGCACTGCCAGAGGCATGACCTGTACACACAGAACCTCTCAAACAAATTACAAAATGGACAACTCAAACTGACTTTCCCTGGTTCATTTCACATAACAGAGGTGAGTGTGAAAGAATTCCAAAGAGGAGAACTCTTGGAATGTATAAAATACACACACATGAAAGCTGTCCTTGGAATGACCCATAAAAACACTGCTGGCACTTCATTATGGCAAAGGTCTAGAGCCATCATATTCCCTAGCAGCCAAAGGGTAGATACAAAAATCCAGCGCTACAAAGGAAATTGAGAATCTATAGAAAGACACCCTCAGACAGGTAGGTAAGGCCATAGACAACACTTGCTCTTTTCACCTGCTGTCTGGCACCAAAAGCAAGTTCTCATGAACTGGCTGGACTTGAAACTGATATTTGCTCAACAATTGACATTTTTCCACACAGAACTCCAAAAACTTATTTGGTGGCAAAATAATCACCAGGGGAGAGTTGCATTATTAATGTAAACAGCTCACTTTCTCAAATCACCAGTTTTGCAGAAGGCATGAACTTGCGAGTTTTGACCCAAGAATATCAAGTACACATCCATTTAGAACACACACAAGATGGTATGAAGGGAGCTGCTGTGCACCATGTCTGAGCAAGAACATGGATAGATCATGTCCAGCCACGGGGCCACTGTAAGACACAACAAAACACTGAGTGAACCTGAACTAAACACTACACTTTAGGGACTGATTTAATTCCACTGAAATCACTGATGTTAGCAAACAGCTAACCTGGCTCTCAACACAGTGACTGAGGGAATACCATGAAAAAGTTTGCTTCTCCATAAATTCTGCAGCTTAAGTTCACAGATGAAAATTTTAATTTTCAAGTAGGGCACAGGAAAGCCACAGGACAAGAGGGTTCAGCTCAAGTTATGACAGAGGCACAGTGCTCCCTATAAACAGTACCTATGTATCTTATCTGTGGTGTGAGCTCCAGTTATTTCACACTATAGAGAACAGCATTCTGGTTTACATTTTCTCCTGCAAATCTGTGTCCCACTCAGCCCACTCTACACTACAAAGTTATGTGGAAGATGAAACTTTTGACTTAATTTCTTCAGTAGCACACCTGATTTAAAATTATGCATGACAACAGAAAAGGTTTTCTATAATTACAGTACTCCCATATGCACACACACAGACACACATTCATATATCTGAGTGTATGGGTTTTAGGCATAAAGTTTCTCAAAGTGCAGAAGCTCTCAAAAGCTGTTACCATTGATTGGGCACAGGTGTTAAGAATAATTAAAGATATAAGAGATATCATTATTCAGTCATCCTTCAGTGGAAATCACATTAAAGCAGAGTCACTTTCCATTAGGCTTATTACTTTACTGCCAGTAAGGGCACTAGTACATTTGATTTTCTACCATTATTGGAACAGCTTATTCCTGGGTCACTCCCAATTTACAAACAACTGTAACTATTTCCAAGCACCGCCTCCATTTCACATGTTTGGAGTATTCCTGCAGTGTACAGTGTACATTTGCTTCTCCATAAATTCCAAATGGCTTCCAGACCACTTCACCAGTCCCTGGGATAGCTGAAGCAGTCCTGGCCACTTGTGGATTTTCTTTGCCAAATAAGCCACCATATGGTCAACAGCTACTGCTGGAGCCTTCTGCTTGCAGCCACAGGCTCTGGCCTCTCACACATCCAGTAAACAGACTTTTTTTTGGTATTTTACAGAGTTTGAGCAGATGGAGAGCTGCTGCTACACTGAACAAAGCTGATTTCCTTAGGAACAAGAAAAAAGTTTTCTGTTGGACCTATTTGACATCGGTGCATTTTTCTTTCTTGAACTATTGTTCAAACACAATTTATTCACACAAACTAGATAAATGGTCCCAGCCATGTTCTACCTCTAAATGTTACCAAAACGAGCCAAACCATTTCATCCCAAATAATTACTTTTTGTGCACAAAATCTGTTTTGTGAACCTACATTTTTCATTAGAGCAACATCATGAAAATTCTGATTAGGTCCAGTAAACAGAAAAATCTTTGTCAACACTATTGAGAGGCAGCAAGATGAAATTGTAGTTTGGGTAACGGGCTTCTGGATTTAATTCCTGGCTTTGCTGTAGACTTTCTGCCTGACCTTGGCTAAATCAGTGGGAACCATCCTAGGGAAGCTCAGTTTCTGCTGTCATGCCTGTCCCTAGCCAGCAGCCCTTCTGAAGCCCTAAATAAGCTGTAAGCCACAGAGAAGCAGTTGACAAAACAAGTCTTAGTAGACTTTGGGCTACAAGAAGGTGGAGCTTGAAGATGCTATTATTGTCCAGAGCCTATTCCCTCAACAAGGATATCAGATTACTCACCACACAAACATTCTCTTTCCTGGCAAATAAAATTCCATTTTGATCTCAAGGCTGCTCCTCCAGCTCATCCACAACATACTGCACTTTCAATTTCGATGCCCTATTTCTCACCCATCTTCTCCTTCTCCCAGTGACCGGCAGTAAATCCTCTTGCAGCATGTTCATTTTCTAAGTGAGCAGCTCCCTGTTACTGGGGCCCCAAAAGATCAAATATTATATTGCTATATGCACAAACCAGCAAATTAAATATGATTATTCCACAGCCAACTATCTAGCCATCAAAACTAAGCTACTGCCAGCTATTAATGATATTGTGGCTGGCTGAGACTGGCTGAAGAGAATCAACAAGATGCCACTACGAAATTGGAGTGCAGTTCTAACACAGGAACATTGTAGCCTCAGATTCTCAAAACTGAAATCTTAAACCACAAAGAATTTAACAGTGTTGGTGCTGCATGCACCATACAAATCTTGAAGACAATTTAAAAATTTAAAAGAAGACAATTTAAAAGAAGAATTTAAATGTAGCTGTCTACTCCTAATCCCAGTATTTTGAGAGTCATCCATCTACATATTTTCCCTTATCTAATGGATTATCTGTAAAGCTCTTGCCAGTCTTTAAGAGCATAGTTAGTAAAAAAATATTTTAAAAAATGTAAAGTCAAATGTTTGAAATTGCTTGAGAAATGATAAAAACATAATAGATGCTACATTGTAGAAATGTGCTTGAAGCAGCACACCAGGAAATTGAAAAGTATTAGCCATTCACACAACAAACAATGAAGTAAGTCAGAAACCTATAATACTGAAACATCGTTTTACAAGGGCATTTACAGAGCTGACATCTGTTATCTCCAGTGGACTTTGGATTTCCTAGGAAGAGATCATCTCATTGTCAGGAAAAAAGTCACTCAAGAATGCACTCACAAAAGAGTTTATCTGATTTTGTCAAGTGGGGTACAAAGCTCCAATATTGTCTGTCTCTTTGCAGGCAGCACTACATCCACGGTAATTCTCTTTAAATATTTTTGCTTGGAAACAGAGAAGATTAAAAAAAATCAAGAAATACAGCCTTACAAGCAGACACCCAAATGGTGTGCAACAGCCAAAGGATGCATTTACTGGACAAAACATTCACTTGTACTGTGAACAGCAGGCCTCTCTGGTGATTCAGACAGTGCAGCAAGAACGTACTTGGAGCACATGTTCTCCCAGAAGGATCAGGGCAGCCGCCTCGGGAGTGCAGCACGGAGGGAAGGCTGTGGAGCAGACACCGAACCTGTGCACCACAGCAGATATTTGCAGCGATGCCATAGCCCTTCCCCGTTCGACATCTTTGCTGAGCGAGATTTCCCTTGCCCGGAGCAGCACCGTCATACCCCAGCGGTTCGGGACCACCCCGGCGGGGTCACCGGGGCAGAGCTGGGCACCCTCCGTGGGTCCCGCACAGGGCCCCCGGCCCCGCTCCGTGTCCGGGACAGGCTCTCAACTCTGCAGAGCTGCCGGGGCTGCCGGGCGCAGAGCACCACACCTGGCCATAAGGCTCCATCCCCGGACACCATCCCCGGATACAGGACACAGTGTCTGGATCCAGGACATCATCCCCGGACACAGGGTACCATCCTTGGACACAGGACACTGCACCATCCTCAGCCCCAGCGCTCCATCCCCGGATACAGGGTACCATCCTTGGACACAGGGCACCATCCCCGGGGCACACCCGCGGTGGAGAACGGGCTCAGGCCTCACCCCCACATCCCGCAGGGACCGCCGGGGCACCTCCAGCCCCCGCTCCCGGCCGCGGCTGCCCGGCGAGCGGGGAGAGGGGAGGAGGAGCCGCCCCACCAGCCGCGGCAGCCCCGGCCCGCCTACCTGATTTGGGATAGGTGACAATCCAGACGTCGCTGTCCCTCACCGGGAAATTGGCGATCTCCTCCATCTTCCCGCGGCAGAAGGGCGGCAGCCGCACCCCATTGTACTCGAAGTACTTGCTCTCGAACTCGCAGGGCGTGCTGGGGGTCTCGGCCTCGCTTTCCGCCATCCTCTTCCCTGCGGGCGGAGGAGGAGGCCGACGTGCGCGGGCCGCGGGCGCTCCGGCGGCAGGGAGGGAAGGAGGGAGGGATGGAGGGATGGAGGTGGGGAGGGAGGAAGGAAAGAGGAGGGGAGGGAAGGGGCGGGCGAGCGGCAGGCGCGGCAGCCCCGGCCCCCGGCACAGCACCGCGCACGGCGGGAGGAGACTCCGCGCACGGTGATGTCATTGCGGGCCAGCCGCAACCGCGGCCGGGCCGGCAGGGGAGGGGACGGACGGACGGACGCACGGACGGATGGATGGATGCCCTGCCGGCCCCAACTTCCCACTCTTCTCCCCGCTCCTCCGGACACGGTGGCGGCAGAGGCAGCAGGGGTGGAGGAAGGACCTGCCGCCATCCCCGTTTCCACGCGGCTGTGGCAGTGCCAAGGCCTCGGAGAGGGCAGGTGGGAGGCTGGGAAGTGCAGGGGAGAGGGATGAGCCGCAGCCGCCCAGTGAACCGGGGGCTCATCCCCGCCCTTGCACCGAGATCAGGCATGATCCATGACGGGGGCAGGTAACAGAGTGACAAAGGGGAGCTTTTTCAACAACACAGATTATGTGCTCCTTGCACTACTCCCGTGTAAACCAGCACCTGCTTTCCACACAGGATACTCTTAATCCTGGCTCCTTCATCCCGATCTCTTGGATGCCACCTCTGTGAATCCAGGGGGAGTAACAGTTTTCATTACAGCCTGGGGCATTTTTCAGGTGGGGCTCAGGCGTCAGCAATCAGCGGTACCCAACACACCTAACTTCCCTTAAAATATATTTGTGCTACCAAAAAAAGGCCACTGTGGCTGCCTGGTCTGGCATGAATGAAAAGCCAGCAGTATTTCAACAGAATTAAGACTTCCTTTAGTTCTGGAAGTATCAGTGAAGAACTTTGGTTTAGTTTACTCTTGCTTGTCTTATAACAGCTGCTTTATTTTTAAATTACGTATCTTTTTGTGATGGTGCTAAAACACAACAGAAATTCTTTAAAAGCTTCCAACCATCTTTAGCAGATTCATACATTTGAAAGAAATAAAATGAGCATATAAAGAAGAAGCAAAGTAAGGGAAGAAGGTACAGTTCCTTAGAAAATACATGTCTAAATACTAGCATGTAAATTATAATGGCTAATTTCAATTGAGTTTTCTAAACTGTGGAGTTTGTGTGTCCTGTCAAACTCTCTTCTACAGAAGCAATCTCAGGAAAAGTAGCAGCTCAAATGCCTGAGCAGTAACTGCTTTCAGGCTTCGTAGATCTACCCACCAGCATGCATAAATCAATGCTTTTACTGTAGTTTACTTATGTCTGTTCATACTAAAAATAAACTGCAGATATCAAAGCTATGGTTAGGGTAGGTAGGAAAAGTATGTCAAAATCTAACCTCAAAAGTATTATTTCATTGACTGGAAATGCTTTACAGGGATGTGCTAGAAAAAAAAATAACAACAGCAGCAGCAACAACAACACAAAAAACCCCACCCTCAAAACCCAGCAATATAATGTTTTTCATGAAAGAGCAATTGGAATGTGGCTGAGAAACCAAGTCCCCTGGACTAACTGCACTTGGGATGACTGTCTCTGTGTTGCAGGCACAGTAAGTGAGGATGTGGGACCTGTAGTGCACAAATTGCAGAGCTGATGCATGCATGTGGATATTAAATATCAGGGTTTAATGCCTGTGTGCAGATCACTGGCCTGGTGCTTACTCAGATCTGACATACCTGATTCACCACCAGATCTGCTGGGTGTTTCAAGACAACTGAACCACAAAATGCATGGAAATTGTTTAGGAATTCCCTGTTAAAACAGGCTGCAGTCAGTAGATTCATCATTCACAAATGGGGTAAGACTGGCAGACTCTCATTCAGGTACCCAAGAGTTTATGCAAATGACCTGAGGATGATCTAGTGTTAAACCTAAATAAAAATCAAATATGCTGTAGCAGATTAACCATCCTGGAATGTTTCACTTACCCTCAAGCTAGACAGGACTTGTGGAGTGAATCAGAATATGTAGCTTGCAAAATGATGGAGGTGAAAAAACTTCCAATTCTCTCACAGTGATGTAAACTGGGACCAACTTCCGTAGACCCATCTCTGTATAAAACTTGGCTAAGAGGAAACTAAGGACTAGATCTGAGAAGAAGAATGAGACACCAGCCTTGGGAAAATGTTGTCAGACTTGTAAAAGCAGAATTTAACCCTGGCAAAAAAGTCTGTCTGTTCCTCTGCAGCTTTGCTATGTCTGTATTTCTGTCACTACACAGAGCGCTCCTACACCTTCGTACTCCTGAAGTCAGGAGGTGTCTCCTTGCTGCTGCTGCCAGATGTACCTAAAGTGGAAGATCCTGTAAAGAATGTCCCTTTCTTGAGGTGTGTGCACACTGATGCTCATACAAAAATGGAGTCTCAGCTTTTGAAATGCATCTGATGAACAAAGCTAAATGTGGCAATATTTTACCTTATCTTTGTATTAAAACACAGTAATAGAAACTAGCATCAGGGCTGGAGGGGCATGTTCACAGAAATATAAACTGCACAGGAAGATAAAAGCTAACTGCAATTAGTCTTTAGACATGACATTTCATGAAGGCTCCTGTAGGTATTACACTACACTGATGTAGTGTTATCCTAATAACAGCATGTGATGTTGTATTAATGCACCAGCTTGGTGTTTGCAAAACACTGCTGCCTGCTGGCCACTGCCATTTGTTCATTGAGGACACATGAACTTTCAGGAATGTTTCTCACTGACTCACAGCAAATGTGAGCTACAACCATGGGAGGTTTGAGCACATGATCTTAACACAGCATTTAATTCTCCTGCTGCCTATGAGGCTGAAGATCAAGCTGTTAGTCAGTACTCACCATCTTTTTTCTGTTTCTTGTACCTGTAACCAGGAATGAATGCTCTAGCCTTATAGCCAGGATGTTAAGGAATATGATTTCTTTTCTGCTCTCTTTCTGATTTTTGTGTAACCTTAAATAATTCAGTCTCCCTTTGCTTTAATTTCCAATTGTTAAAATGGTGCAAGGATTTTAATCCACCTCAGGAGGCTGTTTGAAGATAATCTCTTGCCTCCCGTTACCTAATCAAAAGATATGTGGTCTTTCTAGGAGACAAGATTGATGCCAATCCTAATTTCTTTGATGTGATCCTGATCAATGTGATTGGGATGAAAGGGTTTGGATTTGTCTCTGTAATTTTCTTAGCTGGTACTTGACAGAACCAGCTACTGAGCACCCCAGCCTGTAGGAGACACTCAGTGGTTACATTCAGGAACAATGCAAATCACTCGCTGTGCCAGCTCTGAGACAGGTCCTTACCAGAGAATATCTTTCACAAATTTACAGCGTTCCTAAAATTATATCCTGGATCATTTCCCATTCAGCAGACTTGGATCATGACTACATGTAGACATCACATATCATTTTTACCCTTAACACTACTCTTCCCAACAGGCCAGGTAGAGACATCCAGACAAGATGAGCTTGCTGTATCACCAACTTCAACAGAATTAAAAAGTCATGTGTTCCCTTTGCATTATGCACATTGTGCAAGAAATGAGGGCAGGAACACAAAGAGATGAGTAATGAAGATACACAGCAAGTTGATTTCTTCAAGGGAAAAACACTGGGAATGCATCAATATTTTCAGTGCCTCAAAGAAAAAATCACATGAGGGGTAGAGGAGCAGTGAATACATCAGCTCTGCTCTGCTTTCCTGAAAGTTCAAAACTGCTGGTTTTGTAGACCTGCAGCACAAAATGTGCAATGGTAATTCCACTAGACAAGATGGTGTGGGATACCTTGCATAGCTTAATATTGCATAGCTGCAAATGTTTTCCTCAGAGGGGTTTAGCTACCTGCACTTTTCTGTCTCCATTTCATACTCCTGAGGGGTGGCTATTTTTAAGAGCAATTTTTATTCAGAAAACAGGCAAACTTTTAATTTTAATTTTTAGTTTCCTTCCCAGGGGCTGGAATGGGGCTGTGGTTTGGATCTCTGCTGCACACAGGGATGATTACACAGAGGTGTTGTTGTTATTGCTGAGCAGGAATTGCACAGGGCCAAGGCCTTTCCTGCCATGCAAAGGTCACGCTGGGGAGGGGCTGGGTGTGCCTGGGAGTTTGGGAGGAGATGCAGCCAGGACAGGTGACCCTGACAGACCCAAGGGATGCTCCAGACCCTGTGACATCACGCTCAGTATGTTAAGGGGGAGGAAGAGGGAGGAAGGGCGGGGACATTTGGGGTGATGGTATTTGTCTTCCCAAGTCACTATTCCATGGTCTCTGCTCTCCTGGGTGTGCTGAACATCTGCCTGCCCATGGGAAGCAGGGAATTAACTCCTTGTTTTGCTTTGCTTGTGTGTGCAGCCTTTGCTTCTCCTATTAAGATGTCTTTATGTCAACCCATGGATTTTCCAGCTTTTACCCTTCTGATTCTCTCCACAATCCCACTGGTAGGGGAGCGAGTGAGCAGCTGCCAGGGGCTTGGGTCTGGCTGGGGTCAAACCATGACATCATCACAATAAGTCTGTTCAGTAGGGAGCAGGAAGAGATGCGAGCAATGCCTACAGCATCACCTGCTTAAGGATTGCATAAGGCATGGAGGGAACAACAGTCACCCAGGAGTGGCCGCTAAAAGAACCTCACTGAACCTTCCCTGTGTGTAAGGCACCACAACTGGTTCTGTGAGAGCAGTGTTACTTCACTGTGTCCTCACTGTGCCCAGACATCTCTAAGAGGTTAACAAACCACATTTTACTTCACTTATTTCTGCATGCCAGGCTTCAAGACCACTCTGCCCTGCAAATTCTGAAGTGATGCACAAGTGGAAGAAAAGGCTTTTTAACTTGCAGTTGCTGTGTTTGGAATTTAGGCAGTTCGTCTTTCAGCTGCCAAATCCAGAAGCTGACAGTTGCAAAGTTAAGAGATTCTTGGTTCCAGACCACCTCCAGCTCCACCCTGATCCTAATACTTATAGCTAAGAATATATTTCTTCAGACAATCAGTCACAAGGACTGTCTTACAGTATCTGCTGACATGTGGTAGTATCATGATTATTCTGGATACATCATCAGCTGAAAGCCCCTAAAAATAGTTCAGTTATAACATGTCTTCTGCTAAAGGCTGCAGTCATCTCCTGTGGTTGGGCCCATAATAAGGAGAGAGGTTACAGGCTTTCAAGAGTATGTCATATGTTCAGGTGTAATATGACTTATCTTACCCAGACTCATTAATTAGGCTGACAAATTATGCGTGTTTTTCTTACAACTTGAGTTTGCCAAATGTAATTTGGAGCCATTGGAATATAGGTACCTGTGATTATTTCTAATTACTTTTATAATCACAATTTAAGTACTGGGTGATAAGAGAGCACAGGTGCTGGATTAACAAAAAAAAGGGCTACAAAACATTAAGACTGCAATTTAAATGCTCAGTCCTGAGCCTTTTCTCATTCATTTCCATGGGACTGATCATGGGAATTAGGGATGGAAGGTTAATCTCTAAAAAGAAGGCCAACACAAAACAGAGGTACTCCAGGAGAGCGAGTATTGTTCTGAAGTTTAAGCATGGCAATGGAAAACAGAAGTCTTAGTTTCTAATCCCAGTTTTGCTCTAATTTATTCAATGTTTCCACTCAAGTTCTTAAACCTTCTCTTTCTGTACTTATGAAATATAGTGAATAGTAATCTTAGTGTCTTGGAGTCTTTTTAAAAACCATGTAGATGTGCTTATGGACATGGTTTAGTGGCAGGCTTGGGTGAGAATGAAGCCCCACCCCCCCCATGCTTCCTGTGGAACATGTGTGCTGGAAAATTTGGGGACCTGGAGTAAGGAAAATTCAGAAGTGCAGCTCAGGAGTCTTTGGCTTCTTCCCCCTGGTGCTGCAGAGTGCTGGGGTCATTGGCTGGCTTAATGATATGGTTGTGATCAGCCCAGGATTTCCTATCCAGCTCTAGGGCCCTGCAGGAAATGTTTTTTTTAAATTAAATTTGTGGTTTTCACTCTCCTATTTGTTCTTTAAAAAAGCACAGTAGAGAGTTACTCAAACTGACTTGAATTGCACTGAGTACTCATAACAAATACAGCTCAGGCTGTAAATGAAGGTCTGCTACACATAATTGAAGATGTTCTATTAAGCAAAATATCAAATAGATAGAAATCATGAAAAATTCAGCTCTCACTGAATCTTTGCCAATACTTTGAGATGGGTAGAAACAGAGATTTCTTTGAATACCTTTAAGAAATCAACACGAAGTAAGCCAGAAGACAGTCGTCTAGGTGCTGCATTATCCCACTTTTGTAACTCTTGCTTAAACCATCTATTAATTAGACTATTGCATTTACAAAAACCAGGCACATGTCAAATGGGACTGTGGGAATTTAGCAAGAAATTCAGCCTGCCAGATTTTGAAAATTTGACCTGAAAGGGAGTGTTCCTTCTTGCCCAACAAACTAAGTCCATTCCTAGTTCTCTTACATCTGGCATTGATTTCACTTAATTTATACCAGCATTACATTCCATGCTGTTACATGTAAATGAAGCTGGAAAAAGACTAATAAGCTAGGGCAATTTGGTTTTATAGGTCTGGCTTTTGAATTGAGAAACCAGCACCCACATTACCTGTGTATGTGCCTTCCAGCTACTGAGAATATAAATTCTCTGTTGGGAATAAGACTGCATTAACCTGTGCTAAACCTGCTTTCCAGATTGCTGCTGCTGTTGGCATCACAAAGGAAAAAACTGTGGGGAAAAGCAAACCAATATTTACTGGACTACTTGTCACATTTTAATTGTAAATACTGTAACACCATACACTTTTTGCTCTGTGACAATTCATGTCAGCTAAATGCTTGAGCAGCAGGCTTTTCCTCCTGTAAATGCCTAGTGACATATTGCCCATTAGATCATGACAAAACCTAGTTTTAAGTGCAAAGCCTCAAGCAAAAAAGATCTATTTGTGTAATTTCTTGTGGTTTGCATGAACTGGAAGAGCAGTCAGGTCTTAGTCTGCTTTTTGCTCCTTCTTGGTAAAGGAAGGCAAAAAATAATAAGAATAATAGAAGCTATATTTTGATGTTGCACTAATAATAATGAATACAGAGACAACATTCTGTGGTCCTTTGAATCTGCTGTTACATAGAAAAATCAAAATATTGAAATGCAGAAAACGGACTATGAGTCAAACAGTGTTCTGAGATTTTAACTGATCTTATGAGCTGCAGCAAGGATTATTTAATTAGTATGTAGATTGTACTTGCAGATTCAAATATGCTTGAGATACATACCTCAAAGAACTTCTGAAAATTGCATTATTTAATGCAATGTTTTGCTCTATAGCTTGTTTTCGGGTATTTTTAAGAGCTGTTTCAAAATTTAAAGGTAATTTTATACAGTCTTTCCCTATATTATGCCCTTTTCTAATTGTGAAATGCACATTTGACAGGCTTGGTTGCACTGGTTGCTTCTTTGCAGCATTCCTTTGAAGATGTAGCTTACTTTGTCATTCCAGGAAACTACAAATTAATCAAACTTACTTGACATCAGGAATGCTTTTTGAAAAAAAAAATTGAACAGAATTAGGACTCTCAATAAAAGCAGACATTTTGCGTACAATAAGTTTTAACCATTTCCTTTCTGAAGCAGTGACAGAACATATCCCAGATCCCACAAAAAGCTGCAGAACAATTGCAGATGGCTGTTCCACCATACTTTCTCTTGGTCACTTATCTCCCCATCTCCTTCTTTGCCCCACCCTCAATTGTTCATTCTTGTTAAATTGTTTCTGTGCCTTCTCAGCTGTGTTGTTTTGGCTGCTCCTGTGGCTCCACATCCATGTCACAAAGGAGACCATGATGATAGAGGATAAGCTGCAGTCTCCTGTCAGCTCAGAGCTTTTATTGGGAGGAGGAAACAAAGGATGTTGAAAGCAAGGGCTCACATGAGAATGATTTTCTGTTAGGGAGTCAGGCTTCTGATAGGCAGAATATCAGTGGCTGTAATAGAGAATTTATACAGACCAAGGTTTAAGAAAAACAGAAAAATATCTGTATTAGGAACATTTTCTCATAGAACTGGTCCCTGTTGGAACTGCAGGGCAGTTTCTTTAACCTAGACTGTGCACTACTGGTGGCCACAGCACAGGGAGACCCACAGAAATCTGGTTTTCTGGGGGACAATTTCATGTCCATTCTATTCAGGGAAAGTAAAAGGATTTTATAATCTAATACTTAATTAGTAGTACATGGTGACCAGGATGAGAATACTGCACAAAATCCCAAGGTTCATTAGGGAGCAGCCTGTTGTGGATTCAGTCAAGAGATCAGGTAAATTTTGAAGACAGCTTTGGTTTGGTTTGATTTCTCAGGAAGGGAAAAGGAATTATATTGTGGATTTAAGCAGAGTCTGAGACTGAAGCTCTGAATTCACTAAAGCCATCAATACAATAGATAGCAAGCAAGGGAATGGATTCATCCCCTCAGCAGGAGACATCACAGCCAATTCATAGGACTGGGAGTTGAAATAATGTTTTATAAGTTTTAGTTGCATTTTGAAAGGCTTTTTTGAGGTCTTGGGCTGTGAGAGGGAATTGAGGTCTCTAAAATTCAGGATTAATAAAATGTTTGTGAGCTGTCTGGGATGTGTGGTGGGAAGGGTTTATACAATAGGCCAACATCTGACATCAGATCTCTTATACTTCTAAGGTTCATCAATGAGTGATTAACAGTTGGGCCTTTCCATAAAACTATGAGGAAAAATTCCCACATGCTCTTTCTGTGGGACATTGGATTTGAATGTAGATTATATGAAATCATATTTTATAAAGTGACTGGTAAATTCAGACTAAAGATTTGTTTAAAGACTCTTTCTAACTAATTATACCCCTACCTCACCAACTGATCCAGGAGGAGTGATTTGCCTTTACATAATCCTTAAAAGAATTATAGAATTGTAACTAATATTTTTGACCCATCAGTGGTTACCTACATGAAAATACTCTTAGCTGTAAACCAAATAAACCTCTTAAAGCCTCTTTGAGAAGGCATCTAGGCAAAGCATTTTTCTGGATTTTTAATTTTCCATGGATCAGACAGACCTTGGCGTATTTTGACTTTCACAACTTACCCATTGCTAACAGATATTTTCTGTGAAGAAAATAGATTGCTTGCCCCTGACAACAGGAGAAAGTCCCATGATTATCAATGTTGCCACTTTGAAAGCCTTTTGGCCAGATTAATGGGGTCAGGGCTGTAACATGTGCTGGCGGAGGGCTGGAGGGCTTCCTGGTGTTGAAGCAACAGGGCAAGGAGTCTGCTGCCTACAGAGGCTAAGTGCAAAGGAAAAGGGCAAGGCCTGCATGGAAAGGCAAGGAGAAGGGGGACATTCAAGGACTTCACAGCACACAGCTGTCAAGGACCTCCTCAAGAAATAGCCTCTCCTCATGTCTGGTTAGCAAATAGAAAGGGGAAGCTTTAGTTCGTTCCCTATTGTAATCTCCATTATGTTACTAAACATGCCTCAACCTCAGTAACCATAAGTTGTGAAATGCAACCATGAGCATATATATATATACAGAAAAACTAACAATATAAGCACCAAAATACAGTTTTAGGTCTGTCATTGCATCATAGGTGTTTATAAACTGAGGTTTTATTTTGTTGCAAATTTAGCATCAATGATTTAACTGCATAGACACATTCATGCTTTACATTATGCATTACACTTTTCTAACCTTGATGTCTGCTTATATTTTTCTGAGTATTAATGTGTGTGTGTATATATATATATATATGTATGTATGTAGATATCTGTGTATTATATTTTCTGGTATAATGGAGGTAGACAAAGCCACATGGACATCTGTGAGTAGAGAAATATCAAAATATGTTCCTTCAATTATGCTAGAGAAACAGTTTATCTGATGGTACACTGAAAGTTCCTGTCTATAAGGCATGATTATTTAGCCAAATTTTGAAATACCCTCAGGAAACCATACCAAGCTTCTAGTTCTGCTTGGCAAATTTAATGCAAAATAATGCAAAATTAACACTACTATGTATGTTGCCTTTTTGTTTTCTGAGTATACAGAATTTGGGCTTATGCTGATCTTGGCAACAAATAAGATTAAAATAGGCCATCTAAAGACAAGATTGCTTATCTCAACTACCTGAATTCTTTCTTTCTCCTAGTCTCCCCTTTAATCTTCACTTATAATCTGCATGCCTAGCATTGAGGGGGCAGGGCAGAAAGCAGTTGTGTTTCTTCTGCGCCAGTGTAAATTATCTCCTTCTTTCCACCAAGTATCCAGAGATGATGAAACACTTCAGCTGTGCTAGGAAAACACCTGTTTCTTTGGTTTGGAGAATAAAAGCTAAGAACTTGCTACAGCAGAGTGAATTTTCTGCCTGCACGTATTGCAATCTTCATGAGCTTCCTGTAATGTTGCTGTGAATCCTAGGAAAAATCAGCATTAGCCTGGTCTCTGGTGCAGCAGGATACAAATTATCCTTTCTGAGGTGGCAAAGAAGGGGTTGATCTGCTGGCAGTCAGAACATTATCTTTTGCTGAAAGCAGAACCAGTTTAATTCAGTTAAATTAACAGGGACTGGCCTTTGTCTGGGTGTGTGCACATTTAGGAGGGCTCAGTGGAAATCAGTGGGCAGCAGTGACAGTGTTCTCTGGAAAAGAGGTGAATCAAATTAGTGAGTTTTCTTTTTCAGAACTTGTTCAGGGAGATCAAACTTACTTCATGCTTTGCTTTTGAAATGGACTGAAAGAAATCAACCTTGTTTCTTTGGTTGACCAAAGTCAGTATTTAGTTAGGGAAAAGACATTGTATTTACTCCTATTTTTGGAGTATTATTCATTCCATAGGACAAGTCAGGACAGATCTATCACTGAGGGTAAAGTTGAAGTTATGAGTTTCACTGCCTTTACCAGCTAGGAATTAAGATCAGAGTCTGGCTGTTTCACAACATAACTGACATCATGCCACAGCCAAATTCCCTACAGCAAGCCAACATTCAGCAGCTGGGAAAGGAGTGGGGGGAATGCGGAGTAAAAGGAAATGGTGTGACATGGTAGCCTAGATTCCTAAATTAGAATGGGCTAGGGAAGGAGACAAAATTATTCTGTGCCTTTCCAGTGTGTGGACAAGAACTTGAAGCCTGAGAAGATGAGAATTTAAATTATGTTTTGTACACAATTTAAAACAGTTAAAAATGTAACCAGAATGGTCCTCAGCAGCATTTATTAGAAGGCACATGTACAGACATCAGGAGCACATCAGGGACATCTGCCTGGGATATACAGAGGGCTCACTGGGTGGATGAGAATGGACAGACCAAAAAGCCCCCACCCCTTGGTCACTCTTGTCACAGCACAGACAGAAACTGCAAAAGGCTCTGGCAGAAGGAAGAGGTCAGTCCCTCCCCATGCCAGAGCCAGCTCCCTGACCCACTAACCAGCTTTAGCTGGCACACTGCTGTGGCCTTTCCCTTGCACACCCAGGACAGGGAAGCAGGGGCTGCCCACAAGTCACAAAATGTTTGGAAATGTGTCTCAGCCTGCACTGACCCTGCTAGAAGGCCACAGACAGAGCCAAGCCACCAGCAGGCTCATGCCAAGGAGGCAGAGCCTTCCCTCTGGTACCTGCTTACCCTCTCCAATTCAGCTTTCTAACCCAGCTAGCTGTTAATTTCTGTCTGGAGTCAGCTAATAGTGTTGGCTAAGCCTAAAAGCAGAGAAGTGGCAGGAGAAAGAACGGAAGACAGGGAGCATACAAACATGTTGGAAGCAGAGGAGGAAGGAACAGAGCAATCGAGAGCAGGACAAGGGACAAAAGGGATGAAATACAAAGTAACAGGAAGTGAAAAGTCCTTAGTCTTCCAGCAGAGCAGAGCTGGGAAAGATGTCAGGACTCCTGCACAATTTCTGGTACGAATTTTATACTGTTTTTTCTCACTGGAAAACATCACTGAAGTAAAAGGGAACCACTCCAAATAAAAGTATTATTCAAGCACAACAGTTCACTGGTTTCGAAAACCAATTCACCAGCACATTTGAAAAGCTAATACAATTATTTGCAGCAGTTGAAGATCTGGACCTGGCAGTTATTTTTAAATGCTAATACCAGTAGATAGGGACTGTGACCAATTCCCACCTTGTCACCCAGCCCAGAGCACTGAGAGGCACATCCAGTCTTTCCTTGGATGGGGATGGGGACTCAACCACCTCCCTGGGCAGCCCCTTCCAGTGCCTGAGCACCCTTTCCATTACTAAATTCCTCCTGATGTCCAACCTGAACCTCCTCCAGCACAGCTTGAGACAATTTCCTCTCATCCCGGTTTTTGTTCCCTGGGAGCAGAGCCCAATCCCCCTCAGCTGTCCCCTCCTGTCAGGAGTTGTGCAGAGCCAGAAGGTCCCCCCTGAGCCTCCTTTTCTCCAGGCTGAGCCCCCCAGCTCCCTCAGCCCCTCCTGGTGCTCCAGTCTCTTCCCCAGCTCCATTCCCTTCTCTGGACATGCTCCAGCCCCTCAATGTGTTTCTATTCCTGAGGTACCCAGAACTGCCCCAAGATCTGAGGTGTGGCCCCAGCAGTGCCAGCCCAGGGGACAGTCACTGCCCTGGCCCTGCTGCCACACCAGGGCTGGCACAGCTCAGGTGCCATTGGCCTCCTGCCCCCTGGGCACCCCTGGGCTCCTGTCCAGTGCTGTCCCCAGCACCCCCAGGGCCTTTCCCAGCTTTCCAGCCCCTCTGCCCCAGCCTGGAGCTGCAGGGGGTTGGTGTGACCCAAGGCAGGAGCGGGCCCTTGGCCCTGTGGAATCTCAGACCACTGGCCTGGGCCCATGGATCCAGCCTGTCCAGATCCCTCTGCAGAGCCCTCAAATCCTCCTTAAACTTGTCAGGATTCCTGGTTAAGTGGGAAGTTGAGCAGGTTCTTAGTTTCTGCCGTACTGATCATTTGCTTACTAAATAATGGGATCATTTCTATGAAAATGAAACCAGTCAATCTTGGTGTAAGTTAGACCAACCAAAGGAATTGGATATTGTTGCCTTTACTATTTCATCAGCTCTCTTGAAACACTTGATCCCTTGGCATAAAGTTTAACTAGTGTTAATGCTGTGTCTAAATTTCCTGTGCAACATTTGGGAAGAATGGTGAATTCTTCAAAATGGGATTCACAGCAGCCAGAGCCTTACACAGATGGCTGCCTAACATAATTCACAGGTCTCAGGATCTCCTCTAGTCTGGTCTGGTTGGGAAGATCTCGAGGTATGTCTCTGTCAAAAGTCTCTTTTCCCCAACCCAGCAGCTGAAGAAGGAGTCGAGAAGTCTTCGGTTCATGTTCTCAAGCTTGTTTATTTTTTCTTATCTAAAACATTTTCTCTCTGGCCTGCCAAGGTCTATTCTGCCGGTTGATCCGAGGCACACTCCCTGCCTCTTGGGCTGGTGCTTTTATACTGAAAACTACATATACTATGTTTACAATTACGTTCCAATACCTATCACCTGTGTTAGACAGTGACTTTCTACTCCAAGCCAATCTGTGAATGCCAACATCATCCTGAACATGGATGCCAGGGAGAAGAAGGAAGAAGGACAGGGCATGACCAAATCCCTCCATCTTGGAACCCCTAACCCCCATGTACCGAATTCCAAACCCCCCTGTACCATGTTCCAAAATTTTTCCCTTCACCCTGTGATTGCTACTACTATGCTACTTAAACTTTTGTGACCTGTAATTCTTCATATAAAGTTGGTAATTTGCTCCATGAGTTGAGATTTAATTCCCAGGTGTCTTTGGCTTCCTGCCAGGGTCTCTGAGCCCCTGCCAGGGCTTTGAGCCATCCAGGGCATCCAGAGAGATGTCCTGGGTTCTGACACAGAGGAGCCTGAGGAGAACAGATGTTTTCTTTACCCAATGAGAGATGCACAGCTTACATGTCTTCCTCACTGGACTTAAATAACATCCTTCCTCTTCAAAGAAAGAGAAAAAGCTCTCTATTCCTCTTAAAGCAGAGCTACAGGACAAAAAGCCTTCCTCAAATCCTCCTTCTTGTGCTATAATTTAATTATTAAAACAGGTCCAGGCTGAGAAAGATCACTTAGGACTGCTGCTGGCACACAGTGGTGAAACTGTAGTCAGCTCTAATGACTTTAGCCACTCTCCTCAAGCTGTATTCTGGAATAGCTGCTCCAAACTTCCAGCTCCACAAACAGGAACTTTGTAGACTTTTAGGGAAAAGGCAGGCTTCCTAAATTGTCTCTTCTTTCTTTCCTCATAATTTTTTGGAAGTCTGGAGGCTACAGAATGAATTTGGTATAACGGGCCACAATGGGCAGTGGTGGGTTGTCCAACACCTTCAAACACAAGGGTAGTTCCTCAAACCTGCAGTACATCTGAGTGAGCAGAAAGGTCCCCAGATTCTGTGCAACACGCAGGGACATCACCCCTGCTGAGGCTGCCTCCCCCCCTACCTCAGGTCCCCTCTGCCACGTGCCAGGGAATGACTTTTCCCAGGTCACATCAGCCCTAAGGAAGCTGTTCCATGCTGAGGCCACGGGTGGTTTGCTGTTCAGTAGCTTTAAGAAGGCAAACACAGAGGGAAACAGAGGGGAAAAAAGTTGTTTTCTGGCACTGCAGCTCCTCCACCCAGGCCACTGTGCACTGATGCTCATATGAGCACAGCCAAGGGTGGCAGAGGGCTGGCACTGACTGCCTAGGTTGGTGTTGTTGCCCAAAAGCTCACTAGAATTTTTTGCTTTTCAAGGCAAACTGCATGAGGTCCTTTGGGCAGCTTTCTGTGGCACTTGGGAAGTCGCTGTCCCCTTTGTGCTGGCATTGTGTGGCTCTGTGCTTTGGTTTGCCCATCTGCAAGGTGCAACATGCTTTTTACAACTTCCTTCCCTTCTCCAGCTGAAAGGAGAAAAACCTAGGAATTTCAAATCCTTGATATTTAAAGAATCAAGAGAACTAGGACTGTTCTACCAAAGGCCTATATTCATGCACAGTCCATATGTTTACATCCCACCCACACACTCTGTTGACAATATCTTCACTTATGTTCAGCTCCATAATCTCCTCTCTAGAATTTCTTAATGCATTTTCAAATGTTAAGAAGGTGCTAATGCATGCCAAGTGGCTTACTGGTCTCTGTGTACACAAACAATCATTTCCTTTTATTACAAATGCTAGTTTCATACTTTTCTCATGAGCTTCCACCTCTCTGGGGTGGTGAATGAAGGACCAGCTGTTTCTCTGCAGAATGAGAACCCCCGTAAAGAGGTGAATAGAAAATAATCATGTGCATTTCCTGGCTAATGGATTGCTGTGTGCAAAACAAGATTCAAATGCATCACAACTCTTGGGAAATATTCTGCCAGAGAAAGTGTACATATGTACATATCTATATCTAGAATAATTCCCTAAATATTATTGGTCTTAGAGTTGGGAAGACAAACACTTAGTCTATTGGGCAATTAGAGGTTTGAAGTCTTTTCTTAGGTCAAGGCCAAAAGTAATTAATAAAAAACAAGTTTGCAAGTCAGCACTTGTCATGGTCATTGCTGTGTCTCATTAGCAGGATGTATAGAACTGCATGGGATCTTTTTGCAAGAAACTGTTGCAACACGCATACCAGGCCACCAAGTTATGAAACAAAAATAAAGTGAAAATATTTTTTAAAAAATGGGCCATGTTCCTGTGAAACAGTATTTGGATCATGTTCATGTGAAATAGTTCTAGGCTATTTGTTCCATGCAAGAATTTTGAAATTATGAAGAGTAAAGGCAATGGCTTTTGGTATCAGACCTGAGAAGCAAATTTTAACTCAGGATTTTTCTGTTTGGCTTTGAGTGGGAAGAACACAGCTCACACCAAGGAATTCAAGATATAAACATTCTTTCCTTCTCCTACCTGAACCAGTTACACTGGTTTCCAGCCACCTTTGGATACGAAAATGTGCTGAGTGCACATTTATTTTTCCAATAAATTGACAAAGCAAGCCTCTGGTACCAGCACTCAGCCACTGTTGTCAGTCCTTTAGCATGAGGTGGAAGCTCTTGATGATCAGTGAGGGTGTTACATGCACTATAATTAAGCAGACCCTGGCCAGTGGTGCCCCTTGTATGATGTTCTCTGCCTGCTGTCACAGCCTGTTCTTGAGAGACACCTGTTTGCAAACAAGCTGGCCAAAGGCAAATGTGCTCTGTGTGTTTTTTTGAGTTAACACATCCTTTGGATTATCTTTTCTAAATTTGCTTTATCGTGTTTCTCCCTCCCACATCACCCAGAGGAAGAAAGGGCTGGCAGCAGAATTAGCATTTCAACAGCCAGAATTTTTAGGGCACGGAATGCACCTAGGTCTGAGAACCTCGTTTATATTTTAAGGTTCAGCCACAGTCACAAAATTGTTTGCACAAATAAACTACAAGCCATGTAGTAGCACACTAAGTACTAAAGACAAAACAACCAGAGAAAGTAGTTCCAATAAAGCTTCCAAACTGAAGATCCCTGTTTTGTAAAAGCACACAGCTTGAAACAGGACCTGTAAAGAGATTTCTTCAAAAGCTAGACCTACAACCCCCATGCTTCAGCCACAGAGATCACAGGGCTCTGTCTCTACATAATGATTTAGTGTTGGGTCCTAGCAAAAGGTATGTGAAATGGATGCTTGATTTTTTATTTTATTTTCCTTTGGAAAAGATCATGGCAAAAACCTCTGGAAAACACCAGAGGTTATTTTGTATATCTAGTTTTAGGTTTTGTATTGCCCTTTTCATACAGATCTTCACAGCTGATGAAGATCTTTGCCCAGACTGGAGTCTGTTAGTCCACAGTCACAACTGCAAGTTAGAGAAAAGACCTCTTAGCTTAGTTCAAAGGGTTATGCTGCAAAGTTTGGAATCTACACAAAACTGCTCAAACTGTCATCATCTAATGTATCAGACATGTACAAAACAATTTTTGAGCTCATACTCTCAAGTTTCTTCAGCTTTACTGTACACAAAAATAATGACTTAGAAACAGTCACCAGAACCTTAACCTGAACTCCCAAATCCATACTCAAATGTTAGAAGATCAGGCCCAAGAGAAAAACAGGTCAGCAGCTTTTACTAAAACAACCTCTAGCCAAAGTAACATGAGAGTAGTGAACCTGAGACTTCTGCAAGCTTTGCAAGCTTTGGGCCATAAGACATGCAAATAGAAAAAAATCCCCACCAAGTGCCTGAGTCTTTGCTGGTCCATATAATTTGAACAGAGCTGGAAGCCAATAATGGAACAGGAAGGATGCTTGTGCCAAGTGTAGTTTCTCTGTGAGGTTTACAGTAGAGAGGGGATTTTGGTTGATGTTGCAAATGAAAAACCATTGGCAGGATGATTTCAATGTCCTTTCTTTGTCCCTGCTCCCCAGTGTACAGCCCTGCCGGTGGTGAGAGTGCACGTGGGGTCTCGGCACCAGGGATGTAATGAATTCCTTGTCCAGGTTATGGTCTGTATTTGTCCTCAGCTTAACTCCCTCTGTAACTCAACACTTCTCCGTTCCTGCCCTGTGGGTCTTCATGCATTTTAAAGAGGAAAAGCTGTTTAACAGTCTCCTGGCTACTTATCCAGTAGAATTTCTCTTATTTTATCCAGCCCTGATAGGATGATCCCATAAAAGGAGTAGAATTAATATTTGTTATTGATTAAAATTTCTGTGACATATTAGCATTTTCAGAGGAACATAAGCAGCAGTTACTTGAATAACAAAGACAGCAAAGATCATATTCTTTCTCCCCTGCATGCACTGAAACAAGAGAAGTAAACTTGCAGCATCCCACATAAGAGATCTCAAAGGGAGTGTCAAAGGGGTTTTGCTTTTTGGATTCTCTTAGTCAGAGGAGAGCAAGGCTTTCTATCATGAGCCAAGGCTGCCTTACTCACTAAAGGCACCTAAACTTTGCCAACAAATGTTTTGTGGTTTTGCAGAAAATTTTCACAGCAGAGCATTCCCAGAAGGGTGTTAGGCAGAAATGAGGCTTTGATATTTTTAGATTAGACAGATGATCACTTGACAAGGACACACACACATGACAGACTGCACTGGCAAGTGTCCTGGGCTCCAGAAATTCTAGCAGATGCTTTGTTATCCTTCTGGAGAAGTTCTAGGCTGTAGATCTGGCTTAGCTCTCAGTAAATCAGACTTCCCCTTCAACTTTGAAACTAGACTTCCTGAGTGATGGTGGGCCAGCTTCATTACTGTATCCCTTTCCACCTCCCCCATGAAAAAGGTCATTGTGATACATCAATCTCTTTTGAAGTGCTTTAATAATGAATCCCTGAAAGTAAAAAAAAAAAAAAAAAAAAAAAAAAAAAAAAAAAAAAAAAAAATAGTTTGGTTTTTTAAGGGAACCCTAGAATTGATAGTTACAAAAGAGTTATATATTACTCAAGTTAACACTCAATGCCCTGGCAAGAATTAAAACAATGCAGAATTATGTTTGTATGGAATACATTTATTAAGAAGACAAAAGATGACACTTACGCTGAAAGACTCATTCCCAAAGGGCAAAGATTCTCCATAATATCTATGTTCAGCAAATACCAACATGGCATTAAGCTCTTCAGCCACATCCCACATAAAACCCTGGTTGTTTAAGTTATTTTAAAAAAAAACCCCAAAAAAAAAAAAAAAAAAAAAAAAAAAAAAAAAAAAAAAAAAAAAAAGTAGTTGCCGTTTCCAAGTAGGGCTTAGCAGTAACTTCTTGAACCTCTTTCTCTGTTTGATGACAGAAATTGTTGTCAGATTTACACAGCTGGCCCAGATCTCAGACCTGATACTTTGTTACCTGTCCAGTAGTGCTTGACACTTCCTGCTAGTGCTCCATCCCAAATGGTTCATTTTCCCATAAATTATGTGCCTTCAGCTAGCTACAGGTATTTAAATGGTACTTTTCTTCTAAGGAGTTAAAGGCACCTTACAAGTGCACTATCAGTTTCTCTCTTTTTGCATGAAAGGTTTTATTTAGTCCACATCTTAGGAAAATGGCATGCCTGTATCATAATTAACATAGCTGCTAAATGAAAAGGATGAAGGGTGGTTACATGACAAACAGAAGGTGTGTCTGTTGAGTTTATGTGCCAGACATTGGGTTGGGTTAGTGTCTGCATACAGAAGTTTGCAAGCTGCATGCAAGTTTCCTGGTAGATTTTAACCCCACTGAAATGCATTTGATTTTCCTCGTGAGGCCTTTCAGACCTTATTTCATATTCCTGGAATTATGGAAAAATTACTATGGCCTTGATTCAGTAAAGGATTTAAGATGTGTATGCAACACAGATTGCAGCATATAGTACAGGGAGTTATACTTGATAAAAACATGACTTGATACTTGTCAACAATATTTGATATAAACTATGAACCTGATCAAAAACTTGATATAAACTTGATATAAATCTCAAAACTTCATCTTGTACAATTGCAATAGTGTTGGTAGTACTTGTGACAAGGTTGTATCACCTTTCTTGGGTAGGATCCATCCTGTCATTATGCACCTCAGCTTAGATTTTTTTGTTTGTTGCCTTTTTTTTTTTTCTTGCAAGAGATATTATTTGCTAAGCTAGAGATGATGTAGTAGAGAAATCGCACTATCTGTTAGAAGCAGCCCAAGAAGACACAGATACTGAAAAAGGCTGGGAATATGTGGGACACTAATGTTGGAAACAAATTTGGTATTGTGTACTGAGGCAATTGCAATACATTTAAAAACATTGATGTAAATTGAGATAGGGAAGGACCTGGATTTACCAGTTTATCACAGTACAAGTAATCAGAATCTGTGATTCAGCTTCCCTAGCAAGGACTGTGTAGAGGTCTAGAGAAGCTCCATCTGAAGGATCAGTTGCTTTACTGGTTGGGGAACATTTGTAGCACCTGTGTCATGAGAGGAAGCCAGAGGAGCTCAGCTTCCTGAGTGTCACAGAATGGGGGATAAAGGAAATAAAACTTAGTATTCTTTCCATTGTCATTGTTATACAGGAGGTACTAATGTCAAAGGACCCAAATTAGAGGAGCAAATGGTTATGAACTGGCCATTTTATAGGAGAAATAGGACTCCTCCTGACTATTCAGGAAATGTGGTTTAGGAACAGCCTTCTAATGACAGTTTAGGGATTTAAAAAACATTTTCAAACAGAGTTGATGTCTACCAGCAAAATTGAGTTTAGCCCTGAAAAACTGATTGATGTGATAATGTTCTGAAAATCCCCTGCTTGCCTGTCATTTAATTGGCTCTGCCAGACTTCTGTAAATGTCCAGAAATGTCCCTCTCTGAACACCTTGGTGTCCATTTTCCAAAACATGGATTAAGAAATGGTACTCTCCCACACTTATGGTCTGAGTAAATAGCATGAGAGCACACATGAAATGAATACAAAATACAGCACAGCTGGGCTTTTCTTTTAGAAGAGAATAGAAACGTTACAGGAGTCACAATCACATTTTTAATGAAAGAAAGCTCTTCTAGGAAGTGTGAGATCTGGTTTCATCTCTCTTTTCAGCTTCTTCCTTCCCTGTGAACTGAAAGGGGTCCAATTCTTTTGCCCAAATAATGGGAAGCACCTTAAAGACAGGAAGGATTGGGATTAGGACACTCCCTGCTCTGCTCACTGAAACGGTGAATGGATGAAGCTGAATGGCCCAAGAGGACAGAAGTGTCTAGAGAGTTACTTAGAAGAGAGAAAACTGGAAATATGGCCTAGTGCTTGTAGTGCTCATTTAGAGGCAGAATTATGCCTTCAAATCCACTAAAAAAGAGCTTGAATTCTCCTCTCTTCATGGCAGTGCTTTCTATAAATGGTCTCACAACATAATCTCTCCTAGGTGCACATGGAAAGCATGGACTCAGACTCTTCTGAGATGTTGTAACATCCCATTGTTATGATGCAATGCTGCATACAGGTAACTAAAGAGGATTTCTGCAATCCTGAGTGAGGTAATTAAATCTTGAAGGATTTCAGAGGTGCTGTTCTCTGTTTTATTTTCATATTCGAGCCCTGCTGGGCCATGCGGCTTTGGAAGCACGGCGGGCGGGCCGCGCCCCTCTGGACGGCTTCGCTCGGGTCGGGGACTGGGAGACAGGCGGGGCTGGGGTACCGACGGAGGCTGCCCGAAGTAAGGGGTCCGAAGGGTCTGAGGGACCGACAGCTCAGCAGGGACGGGAGCACGCATCGCACCGCGGGAGCGCGCATCGCACCGCGGGAGCGCGCCCTACCCAGGGCGGGGGCGTGAGGAGGCGGGGCGTTATTTGCATCTGCCCTCCAGTTGGCTGGGGGCGCCTTGTGCCATCGAGCGGCGGCTCGGGATTGGCTGCGGCGCGGCCGGCGGCGGGGGCGCGGCCGCCGTGTAATGCGAGGGGCGGCCGCGCCGAGCGCGCTCAGTTGCTGGGCAGCGGTCGTCGCCGCCGGAGCGCTCCGTCCCCGCCGGCCTCAGTGCGTGTCCCGCCGGCGACCATGCTGGACCGGGAGGGCGGCTGGAGCGTGTCCTTCGCTGGCTGCGGCTTCCTGGGCGTCTACCACATCGGCGCCGCCACCTGCCTGCAGGAGCGCGCCCCGCACGTCATTCGCGACGCGCGGCACATCTACGGCGCCTCCGCCGGGGCGCTCGCCGGCGCCGTGCTCGTCGGGGGCGGCTCTCTGGGTCAGCGGCGGGGCCGGGGGGAGCGGGGCGAGGCGGGCGGCAGGGAAGGGGCAGGTGTGGCGGGCAGGCCCCCGGGCGGCGCGGGAGGGCGGGCGCGGCCGGTGTGGCTGGCAGGCCCCGGGGCGGCGCGGGAGGGCGGGCGCGGCCCTGGGGAGCGCTCCGGCCGCGGGGTTCGCCGGGCTGGCTTGGGCCGGGCCGGCTCCGATTCTCTGCTTCTCTTCACCCCTAAAATGTGTGCTCGTGGGTGGGATTAAATCCGAGCGAGGTCCGTGGCGCAGGGAATGGTGCTGGCGCAGGCGAAAGGTCGGAGTTCCTCCTGTGCGTGTCCCCCTGAGGGGTGCTCTCACCGCCGCTGTCCAAAGTCCAGGAATTACCTGGGAGAGCGGGAGGCAGCCGAGCACTAACACCCTTCAGAGCAAGTCGGCCAGCCTCGTCATCAGGTGTAAACACAGTGTTTGCGCTTCGTTGGGAACTAGAGCATCTCCCTGCACGTGAAGGGCCGGATAGCTTTATCGTTCTCCCTCCAAAGCTGCTCCTTTCTGGGGCAAGGCTAAGAGAGTTAAGGTCAGGGCTTAGGTTAGCTTTAACGTGCTTTTCCTCTCTAATCTGGGCACGGTGTGTGTTGCAAAGGTCGCTTAGGTGTATGGTTAGAAACAGTAGGTTGATTGAAATCACTGATTTTAATTGTCATTTAAACAATAGAGGTAATCTGGTGTTGTATTTATGCCTGATTAAATACGTTAGTTTGAAACAGAATATAGTGTGCTTTGTGAAATACACATCTATTTTCTAGCAGTATGAAAAATACCCCTTTTACCTACTTAGGGCTTATGAATATACATTTTTCTAATAAATTAAACTTGATAAAAGCTATCAAAATATCCAGGTGCTTAGGAAAAGCAACAGGATTGCAGTTTAAAAAACTATATGAAGTACCTGAAAATCAGAAAATTGTTTTCTTTCTAAACTAAAAGAATCCACTGAGTAACGCTTGTCTTAGTTCATGACTCCATACTGATTGTTTTTGCTAGCAGCAGCCTTGACTGGTTTAGAACTAGAGAATTTTCTAAGTTCAGATTTTGTCTTGGAAGAGGAGGAGAACAGTGAGTACCTCTTTTTAATTTGGAGAGGTTTGTGGGTTTTGCTTTTAAATTTCTGAGGAAAAAATCCACTGACAAAAACAAGCCGAAGTTCTCTGTAAGTACAGGAGAGCAATGCTTGTCCCTGCTGCTTTAGCCCCTGAGCTCTAGCACATAAGCTTAATTTCTTCAAAGCTCTAGCAGTAAACTTGTGCTGCTTAATTTAATTTTGCTGTAAAGTCCAAACGTGATATACTTGAGTTATTGTGAGCCTGCTATCAGCTTTTAAAACAAAACATATTTTTCCCCAATAGCTGGTATTTTTAGAACATATTAAGTTTTAAGTCTTAAGTCATTGTAAATTATTTTGGAAGGAAGCCGTCTTAAATATTTGAAGCACTCTTAAGCCCAGAAAATGTATATTGTTTATTTGGCAGTATAAGTTAATAACAGCTTTTAAATGGTTTAGCACTTTAATAATTAAGAGTTGCAGATTTTAAACTATTATGTTTTCCAATTATTATCAATCTCATATGCCAACTGAGATTTTTGATTTTCTCTAACTAATAGAATATGTGTGTGGTCACTGTCCAAGGCAGCAGAAGTGTATTTCTGCTGGGGGGGGAAAAAAAACCAAACAAAGGCGTCACTTGCAAGATAATGCAAAAAAAACTGCATTCCAAAAATCTGTGAATTGCTGTAAATTGACAAAACTAATAAGGTTCTCCCATGCTAATTCTCTGAGTTTCTAGCTGCCATGTTTTGTGAGCTTGTATGAAAGCAGAGGATGGTAAATAAGCTGTAAAGAAACTCCGTTTTACAGTGATAATAGGATATACTTTGTGAGTTTGTATTGTATGCCCCTCTTACTCTGATATACTTTAATGTGCAGTATTTGTGGTTCCTACAGCTGGAGGTGTTAGCAAGTCCTATGTTTTTTTTATCACAGTTGCATTTTCCTGTGGGTGGACAGAGCCCAGCTCTTCCAGAGGTGAGAGGAAAGATGAGTGGCAGCAGGCACAAGCTGGAACTTGGTAAATTCAGATGAGGTGTAAGGAAAAGACAGTTGCTATGAGAGTGGTAAAATAATAGAACAGCTTCCCAGAGAGGTTGTGGGATCTCCACACTTGGGGATGTTTGGGGTTTGCCAGGACCCAGCCCTGAGCTGGTCTGTGAGCTAGTACACACAAAACAGGGTTTGCAAATCTGTGAGCAAGGGTTGTGGCTGAAATCAAAGAGCTTATTTGTTACCATGATATTTTATGAAAAATCCTCTGCTAGGATTTTTCCCTCCTAAGAGCTGAGGGCCTCAGGAAAGAAATGTAAACAATAACTGTCTGCTGCTGTGGAATGCAACAGGTGCATCTTCCATTGGTCCATGTGGATTGTTTTCAATTGATGACCAATCACAGCCACCTGTGCTGAGGCTGTGAGCAAGATTTTGTTATGCAATCTATTCTATTCTTGTTTTTTGTAGCCTTCTGATGACTCTTTTCTCTCTGTTCCTTTAGTATAGTTTTTATGTAGTATTTTAATATAATACATATCATAAGATAATGAATCAGCCTTCTGAGAAAATGGAGTCAAGCCTTGTGTCTCCACACATGGAGTGTTCACCTCAACACTTATTTCATTTCTTACAGCCTTGCACTTGTTTTCAGTGAAGGGTTTTCTCTTTAACTCAGATTACCTGCTGGATAGGTGGTGGATCTGTAGAACTTCAAATGTGGATAAATACAATCATTAGCCATTGAATGGAGAAGAAAAGTGTACTTTTATAGACTGACAAAGAGGTTTCTCTCACTAAATTTGTGGGAGGTTGGGAAGCTTAGCCATGAGTGTTGTTTTGAGGATGAAGTGCATTCCAGGCTATTCCAAACTGGAATGTTAAAGTTGCACTCCTTGGAGGTCTTGGAGATCTGGTGTTTTGATGGTGCTGTGATCATCCATTCCAGTGAGGCATTTAGAGCAGATTTAGTGCAGGCTGCAAATACAATGTCAGCTTTTACTCAGTGAAACAAATTAATAGTTAACAATAGGAATGCAGAGCTATAACAGAAAACAGTTCACATTTATTAGGAATATTTATTTCTTTAGCTCTCCTGTGTTTCAAAAATAAAACAGATGGACCAAGACCTGCCTAAAATCCCAGTTTGACTCGAGCTCTAGCCCTTAGTCCCTTTTGGAGAAGTTCCTGTTTTGGAATACACCACCCTAACAGGTAACTGTATTTTAGTCCTGTTGGAAAGGAAAGGAGAAGGAAAAGAAGTTGGACTACTTTGAAGTCTGTTGAATTATTAACAAAAAGCTTTGTAAATTTTCAGTGTTTTAATATCACGTACTCTTAGATAGACCTTCTCCTTTTTTTTTTTTTTTCCTTGGTTTGGAGCACTTCCAGGGTTTAAAATGGGTTACAATAAACAAAATATGTCAGCTTTTTTTTGTCTTTTTTTTTCCTATGAACTACTTTGAGCATAGAAATCTTCCAGGGTTTAAAATGGGTTACAATAAACAAAATATATCAGGGTTTTTTTTGTCTTTTTTTTTTCCTATGAACTACTTTGAGCATAGAAATTATTGTATGTGGAGACAATGGGTAACTGCTAAATCAAATTGCATGTATTTGTTTGCTTTTGGTTTGTATTTTAGAAAAAGCAAGTGGCTTGCTTGGTGCATAAGCTTTCAAAACTACTTTTTTTGGAAATGGTAATTATTGCATATGCTCCAAGACTACTCTTCCTGGCCAGAGTTCTGGTAGTTTAGTATCTCAGGCTCCTGCAACACAGCTATTTTTAGAAAGTTTAGAAGATTGAGTGTTGCTAAATAAAAAAAGGGAGTTGGTAATGAGTATCTGGATGCAGGGAAAATTAGAACTGATAGAACTGCCCGATTCTGCTTTTAGAAGTAACTTTGTCACTGGTCAGAATGTGACTTGTGCATTTTTCTATTTACGTGTAAAATGTGTTTTAGCAAGATAAACATATATTTGACCATGAACAGTGAGCTGTGTCTAAATTGCTTTCTGTCTTCTGGGGTGGGGTTGTTGTCGTGCATTTTTTCTATTTACATGTAAAATGTGTTTTACTAAGATAAACATATATTTGACCATGAACAGTGAGCTGTGTCTAAATTGCTTTCTGTCTTCTGGGGTGGGGTTGTTGTCAAACTACCTGTGTCAGTGGATTTATGGCCCAAGATTTCCCTCTGTGAGGATGGAATGAAACAATTGAAGTGGTAAAAACAAAGTGTGTCTGATACCTCAGATTATATAGAGATGGTAGAGATTCTCTTTTGGATATAGACTCTTGGCTGGGAATGATAAATGTTTAGTTATTGCTATTTGAGGGGGGAATAACATTGTAGAAATGTAATATTTTTGGAAATTAATCTGAGCTCAAAAGCTTAAGCAGAATTGTTGCCAGTGCAGTGCTCACATTTAACCTGATAAATTGAATTTTATCTATTCTAGCAAGTTCAAGTATGTAAGTTCTGAAAATATTTTTAGACACGTATCACTCAGGTTGATAAGGTGTTACTTTGACCTTCCCCCCTGCTCCTCTACCAAACTGACAAGCAATTTCCTCAAAGTGTGTCCTGGAGAAATGTGACATTCTAAGTTCAAACAAACCATTGCAGATGGATGAGCTGCTCTTCCTCCTGTGACTAAACGTTGAGAGGATTTTAGTGTTCTTCAGGGATGGTCCTGTAGTCTGTAGTGGTTAGAAGTTCCTAAACATAAATTTAATTAGAGAAAAGATTATTATGTGTCTGCTATTGTAAAAATGCACCTACCTGGCTTTCCTACCAGATCACACTTCTTGCGCCCTTTAGTGTGTTTATGTATCAATGAGGAAAAATGGTGCCCTGAAACCTTAAATTTGGTTCATCTTTTTCCTCTTTTTTTTTTTTCCTCCCTCTCAAAAAATGTGTTTCTGGAATGATTAATTCCTAATACAAGTGTCTCATTCAGATATTTTACATTTAGAATCTACATCTTAATGACATATAAGTAGTTTAATCTTCACCAAGAGATCTTTTTGAAAGTTTAAATTGATTTTTTTGTCTCTCAGGAAACTCCTAAACTCCTTAACCATGTTGGACCGTTACTTAATGTGTTAAAAAGCTCTTGCATTTTCATTCTAGCACTAAGAGAGATAAGTTGGGGCTCTAGATATGCTTTATTAGTCCAAATGTGGGTTGTGTTTCTGCTGTTAAATGCAGTGCATTTTCTTTCCAGCTCAGGCTTGTGCAGATGTTCTGGCATTAGCCAAAGAAGCTAGAAAGCGAAATCTGGGTCCTCTTCATCCTTCCTTTAATGTGATGAAGATAATAAGAGATGGGCTGATGAGAAATCTTCCAGAAAACACGCACCAGTTGTCATCGGGCAGACTGTGTATTTCACTAACCAGAGTATCAGATGGCAAGAATGCCTTGATATCTAATTTTGATTCTAAAGAAGAAGTTATACAGGTATGTTTCTTTTTGGCAACTTTTAGAAACTTCTGTAATCCTAGGTCCCTTTAACATTACCTGATGGGTTTCTGCTTTAAGCATTTCAGTTGTTGTTACGCTGTCAGTATTTTTAAGAGGAATTCAAGCTTTTTTTACACCAGATTCATGTACTGCTTTTCCCAGTCAATGTGTTTGTGAAGTGTTTTGGGGAGGAGGTGCAAGGGATCAGTCATAAAAAAAGATAAATGCCTTAAAAGTGCAGTGGATCTAAGGAAACTGTAGCCTTAGTGAATAAGAATTTATTTTATAAAGATAAATGTTTATGTCAGTAATGGAACAGTTAGCATTTAATTTTTATGGTCTCATTTTCTTACAGGCTTTAATCTGTAGTTCATTTGTCCCTATTTATTGTGGTCTCATTCCACCATCATTTAGAGGTGTGGTAAGTCTCTATTGTTAAGATCTAAAAGTAGTTCTAGCTATTCTGAAAATATTAAGAATGCATGTGGGGCTTTTTGTTATCCTACTGTAAAGTAAATAACTTCATCATAGCTTCTAGTTAGCTTCTAGTACTGTAGCTGTAACAACTTTCCAAAAAAAGACAGGAACACTGAATGTGTGGAAGATATAATTGTCTCTTTGTCCCTCCTCTGCCCCCTAAAATTCATTAATAAAATAAAAGATATAAGATAACTAGTGTGTAACCTATGGATATATATTTATTGAAGGAAGTGATGCTTTTTCACCTGCACAAATTTACAAGAAGAGTCACCTATAATTTTTCAAAAAAAATCTTGTAATATAGTTTGTTGTATGTCTTCATGTTCTGCCTGTAGGGAGATCTGCCCTAAAATTGGAATAAAAGTTCTGTGTTCAGTTAGGTGCAAACAAAGCTTTTTAATGACTTCTGGCATTTGTATTCAGTGTAAGAAAACTACTTTTTAGAGGTAAAATATCAGTATATTAGTATGTTCTATTGCTTCCCAGGAACTGGTGGTTACAAAGCCTCTTAATGCTTCATGGCTATACTGGGCTCTCTAAAATCCCCTGTTTAAGAGACAAAAACTGCAGGAAAGTTGGCATGGTTTGTTGCAGGTGTTATAATTACAGGCTTGGACGCAGATCTGCATTTCAAATCAAGGCAGTGACATCAGCAGCTTTTTGTTATCCTGTTCTATTCACTTGCATTTGCTTTCCTTCCAATTGTGGTGCTCCTTGCACAAGGAGAAGGGAAGGAAGAAAGAAAACTTTAAATGTCTTTGATTACACGCTGTTCTCAAGGCAATTTGCAAGTATTAAAAGGTCAAAAATAGACGTGAAATGTTTTGGTTGTTTTTTGTGGGTTTTTTTGTCTTCATGCTGAAATTTAAGCAAAAGTGATTAGAACTGTATAGGGATTTTCTTTATCTGTACTTGTAAACCTTGTATGTCTCCTTAAACTCTTCTAGATTAAAGGTGTTATGAAAACAGGACATTGGACTAAATCCAAGGTTTAGGTGGATCCAGGGCTAATCTTGCTGTTAAATTCTTGTCACCTGACAACAATGTTATTTTAAAAGGCTTATTAGTTCAGAGCACAAAAACATACAAGGGATGTCTGTTTGGCCATATGTTTGGCCCATATTTTGAGGAAAGGAAGGTACAATTGTATTATTTTAATATTTGGAGTTATTTTGAGACAGTTTTAATGCTTAGGATGCATTTTTTAATGTAACTTGGTAAGAATACCACAGTTGCATATGCTTAGCATGACTCCTATAGGCTTAAGCACAACAGAATGTCAAAAATGTAAACTTTGGGGCATCTTGCTGTTTACTGCTTGGCACTCCTGCCTATATACCGTAAACCAAAGGCTTAAGGGAACATTTAAGAGGTGTATCTAACTGCCAATTTGAAAGCTTTTGGTTGTGATGGCTTTTGTTTATTTTATTTTTTTTTAAATCCTTTCAAACACAACAGTGGTTTTAGATTTAAAAAATGACTTGGAGAAACAGTTGAGCAGATACTCCGAATCATGAAAATCTTTTAGATCAGTAGAACAGTGACTCATATGTACTTCCACCTTTGAATAATTTCATGAGAAGGGTCCTCTTTTGCCAGACCTGGCTGTTGTATTTTATTTATGTCACAAAGGACATGGGGATTTCATTTGTACTTTAGTGATTGAATTGCACACCTAAAGTTTGGCAGGAGCTGCATGCTGTTGGGTCCAGATGGTATCCTGGGAAGCTGACAGGCCATAAGCTGCCCTCTTCCTAATTCCTAATGTATTTATTAGAAATTCCTAATGTGTTTCTCAGAATGGTCAGGGCCTGAGTATCAGGGCAGCTGAAACTGTTAATCCAGGTTGATCCGGCTCAAATCACTGCTCTGTTACATTTATGTTTGACAAGAACCTACAGTTTGGGTTTTCTGCCCTTTTAGGAAGGAGGAAAATGCAGCTTCTAAACCAGCAAAGCTGGTGGTATGAGAGCAAACCAGTTCCCTGTGGCTCACTGGAGAACTGGCTGCTGCTAGTGAGTGGAGGGGCTGTCTGTAGCCAGTGCAGCTGCTGCACTAGACAGTAGTTACCCCAAAACAGAGCACTTTGGGGCTTAGATCTTAAAATGTCTGAGGTGGTGATTCATTAAAACTACAGAAATGGGTGATTCAGTGTGAAGGACATAAAAGTATAATCTGGAATTTGCACACAAAGCACAACAGATGTCTGTGACTTGGCAAAGTTTCTGAAGCACTATCCATTTTTATTCACACTTTCCTTATGTCCAAATCTTTTTTGATGCTTTTCTATCAAATTCTAATTGTGAAGAGTACTTTTAAGTTAGGGTGGTTTAGTATATTGGAACTTGAACTTTGAAGCATGGAGCTGCTTTTCTCTGTGCGTTGTGTAGGATTATCATCTTTAAAAAACATACTGAAAAATCCCAAAGGGAATGTGCTTGCACTGCCTATGGAACTGTAGGTAGGAATGTTTATTGGCTTTAGAGAGCAGATCATGCCACTCAAAATGTTTAGCTTGGGAGCACCAGGCTTAAGCTACAGCCTTAAGTGCTGTTTCATTCTTGGGTGGGGCACTCTGCTGGTCAGACGTTGTCAGCCCTTGAGATGTGTTGTTTCCGCTCTCTTTTTGTAGCGCTACGTGGACGGAGGAATCAGTGACAACTTGCCTCACTATGAATGTAAGAACACCATCACAGTGTCCCCTTTTGCTGGGGAGTGTGACATCTGTCCCAAGGGCAAGTCAGCCAACTTCCATGAGATGAACGTGACCAACACCAGCATTCAGTTCAGCCTGGGCAACCTTTATCGCTTAACACAGGCGCTCTTTCCACCTGAACCCCAGGTCAGCCCCCGCCTTCCTTTCCTTCATCTCTCCGTGTGAAAGCTTTTCCTGAAAGTTGCAGTGTCTTAGCTTTTCATCCAGTCACACAAACTTCTCTGTGGATGTATCTTGTTTCTATTTTTTCATCTTTTGTCTATGTCCTCCTTGGTTTTAGTCTCTTTTGGGCTAAAAATGCATATCCTGCTACTGGCTTTCAGTATTTATTTGGGAATTGTCACAGGATTCTATCACATAATCAACACTGGGAAATTAACAACTGTTGATTTGTAGTCCTTTCATGTTTACCTGCTAAGAAATTAGAAGTTCTAAAGTTTTGTGGTTTTGTAAAGGTCTTAATTAATACTTGTCACAGGCAAGTTGCCTTTAAACTTTGCTCATTGCTGTTGGTTGCAGAACTGAAGAGGGAAATGCTCTTGAATTGCTGTTGTGAAAATTGGAAAAATAAAAAAAAACAGACCTTTTCAACTGGCTTGGGATATAGCACAGCAAAGAAACAATTTTTCTGACTGCTGCAGATATATTTGACCTGAGGGCTTTTTGACCATTTCAAGACAAATTCTAAATTCTATTTATGCAGGCTTTATTTTTTTTTTTCTTTTACTAGTACCCTTGTGTAGGTGAGCTGGTATTGCATCTGGTAAAAGATATTTTCATAGCAAAGATAAGTCTGAGCCTGAGCATCAGAATTGCACAGCTGATTTTTCAAAGCTTTGGGAATTGAGAAGCACTGGGAGGGAAGGAGGGGAATTGACACACTCCAAACACCCTGTTTCATTGCTGCTAGCAGCTTCTGAAGAGCTAGTCAAGGAAATAGGAGAGGGAGGTCTTCCAAACTGTTCGAATGCCATCATTCCGAGCATCATTAACAGCTGAAATTTAAGTTATTGTACATGATCACGTATGCATCATCACAGTAGCCATATTCCAGCAATTGTTAAGGTGGCGCTTTTTTTCACAATAGTGGAAGGTGGCGGAAAGTGGCTCTTTATTCTGCAAAGTGTTGATCTGAAGTTGAAATTTCTTTTTATTTGTCTGACTCATTTACTCTCTATCTGCAGGTACTCGGAGAGATCTGTGAGCAGGGCTATTTGGATGCTCTTAAATTCTTGAGGGAGAATGGTATGTTAAACTTTCAGATAATTATTGCTTATTTGGTTGTAACCAATGTTTAAAAAACAAACCCCAGATCAAAACAAACAAAAAGAGTGGGGGGGTTGTGTGTAGCTAAGAAGGGGGTTGGTCTGTGAGAATTTTGGAAGGATCATGATAGTTTCATTCTTGTAGAAATGCCACAGTTATAGTTCACCTGATGTGAACTGTGCCACACAAAAATTGAATTTTCGGAGTTTTGTCAAATCTGTGTGAAGTAAATGTGAAATGAAATTTCCAAAGAGCTCCAGTTCTAGGCAACTCATATTATTACTTGGCTTTATCTTAATTGTGCAGGATGGGCATAGGCTACTGCTTTCCACTCCTCTGAAACTTCTATCTTCTATTACCTCCTCTCTGCTGTCATCCAAGTGATTTTCTGGTAGTCCAGAAGTGGGAGATGGCTAAAAACAATAAAATCTCAGTCACAGACAAACCCACTGTGTGAGAAAAGACTTTAGAAGATGACAACTTATAGTGGAGCAGTTGTTGACACCCAGATACGTTTAGGAAGAAGAATTACGAGTTCTGCTACTCTACTCCTAGAATTCTAATAACATGTTTTATATTGATAAGTATTGTTGCTCTGCAAGCTTTGAGACAAGTTGAAAACAGTACCTTGATGTTAGGATTAAGTTAACCATGTGTTAATTGTGTCTGGGTCCTATAGTTGTTGGATGCAGAAGCAAATTGGTACTGGGTCAGATCGTAGGAATGGGAATAGAAATGGGCCTTTTGCACTATTACAGAAAGTACCAGCTGCAGGATGTGAGCAGTCATTGATGTACTCTGCTGATGCCTGGGTACTGAATATTCAAGTTGTCTTGAAGCAATTCTCTTCACTGAAGAACCTCACAGTTTTGCTTACGAGATTGATTTTCTATAATGTTGTTATTATGTATTATTATTATTTAGTGAGAAAGTCTTGCTTTATAGCTTTTACCCTGTGATTAAAAGCACAAACTCTACAAAGAGCCTGTTTTGTGGTTGTCTGTGCTGAGCTGCGCCCATAGGTTTCCTGTATGCAAGTTTCCATCTGACACTAATATCTGACATTTCTTGCAGTTCTTCCTTGGTCTCTCTGCCCCATGTCCTCTCTATATTGCACTATTGTCCTCCTTTTCACACTGCTAATCCTGTGATCAACTTTGTTTTTATTCTGTCACAGGGTTGTTTTGCATCAAGCTTAATCGATGATAATTATAACCCTTCCAAGGTCATTCATTATGCATCACCTTTCTTATTATTTCAGCTGTAGGAATTCATTCCCCCTGCATCTGTGACACTTCAGATATTTTCCTTTGCTAAATTCACTGTATATTCTTTTGACATTTGTCTTTTACTAGTACTTGCCAGTAGGATATACGTTCTGTTGTATGCAGGTATAGATTCTAGTCAAATTTGGTAGTCTTGTTTCATATGTAATTTTATAATGATTTTCTGTTAACCAAGTATAAATAAAAATCTTGTGTTTTTCTCTTTGTACTCATGATCTAGTGCTTGTTTCTAAGGTAGTTATCAGTGCTGTTTCTTAATTGTCACCAGTTTTGTAGTGTAACCCATGTTGATTTAGATCTGTACTTTGGATACAACTGAAAAGAATATTGTAACCTAGTTGCTTTCCTTTTCAACCCTGTTGTAGCAATGCCTCAAAGTACTCAGGTGATACCTGCCACATCAAATTTCCCAAATATATAATGTGGTTTAGGTGTTTTCTTTCAAATACATATTAAATCAGCTTTCTTCCTCTCCTTTAGATCCTTTGCTTTCTTGCAGGAGCACAACTTTGGTAAATGACTCTATTTCCAGGGCAGTTTCACTTAATTGTTCATTTTCTTCTTCTCTTTAGAACCTGTTTTAAAGTAAGACCTAAACCTTCAGAAGAGCCATCACTGTGATTAAACATTTGTGGGATCCTAAGAGCCAGGTGCATTTGACATGGGGTATATGATGGTGTTCTCTCAGGACAGATCTTTGTTCAGACACACAGACCTCAGGTGCTGTACAGGTACTCAGGAGACCTGTGGATCAAACCTAAGTTAAAGCTCTTGACTCTTTCAGGTATTCTGAATGACTCAATTTATATCCACTTGTCCTTCACAAAAATAAACCCTAATGAGGCTGCACAACAACACTTTGACCATGTGAAGAGAAGAAAATTGACAGAAAATAACAGAGTAGAAACTTTGAAAATGACCAGCTTAAATGACCAGCTAAAGCAAAATCCATGGCCTTTGGAGAAGAGCATATTTGAGAGTCTACCTCCCAGACTTCGTAAAGGTGCATGCTTCAGGCTGTTTCCTCTAACTCTGAGTGGCAAACTTTGACTTTTTTTTTTTAAACATTAATTCTTAGATCTATTGCTTAGAAGTTCTGGATAGTGTGTTTTGTCCTGTGTCATGAGTCTGTGTTCCCATATTTTAAAATATCATAGTTTATGGTAAGAGTGCTGTGAGATTAATTATTTCATTTTCTAACTGAGACTTATTCAGTAACGCTTGATGATGTTGACTGGATATTACAAAACTCTGAGAAAGTTATTGAAACTGCTTTCAGATAGTGTAACATCTTTTCCCTAATAATTATTCTTAAGCACTGCAGGAAGCTTGTAAAGAACAGAATGGATTCTATACTCAGTTCTCTAAACTATTCCCCATGCGGGTGATATCCTACCTGATGCTGCCGTACACACTCCCAGTGGAGTCTGCTTACTCAGTCGCTTTACGGTAAGGAACTTGTCAAGAACTCTTCTAGAATTGTCATTATTTTGGAAATGTACTCATTGGGAGCTTGTTCAGTGTTGGAGGCATTCTGGGACTCAATAATTCAAGTGGTAACTGTCAAAAGACCTGTTAAATCTACCTATGTGATGCATCCTAAAGCCTATATAATCCAAGGCTAGATAAATGAACATATTAAGAAGATTCTTAAATAACACACTCACATTACTAATAGCTACCTTGTTATTGCTCAAAAGAAGCAGCCTTAGTTGTGCTTTCCAGGAGTACATTCTTCTTTAATTACTATATTCTAAGTATCTGAACTCTCTCCACATCCTTCTTGTGCTTCTTTCTGAAGTCTGGACTGAAATCCACTGTTTAATCACCATATAAATTCTCTTACCAGTTTTGTTTAGGTTGACTGAAAGTTGTGCTCTTGAATTAGGGCTTAGTTTGAGAAGTTTCAGTTCTTGTCAAGAAGTTATGCTCTATGAATGCACCATGAATCCTAAGCTTTGTGCTTGCTTAAGGGAATTCCAGTGCTTGAGCAGCAGATGTCATGACTATCTTTAGAAAATCTTGAAAAAACAGTTCTGGTAATCAAACCATGTAGAACTCCAATGAAGTATTTTGTTTCTGTGCCAGTGAATATGGCACTTCTGTGCCATTTTTGGTGGATAGGGAGGGAGCAAGTTTCTCCAGTTGTCTCTGTAGGGTTTTCCTCCTTGTCCCACTCTGATGTAGCTGACTCCTGTTAAGGGGTGTCAGAAGGAGAAAAAGTACATTTGGTACATTGTTCCTGTTTTGCCTTTTCTTTGTTCTTCCATTGTGCTTTTCTTTTGTTCTTCCTTCTTCCACCTTGCTTTAAACTGAGCAGAAAGTTCCTACCACAAAGGTCTTGGAGACAGGAATATTTTGCAGGAAACCTGTGCTGGTCACAGGGTGTGGAATGCACACACTGGTCAGCCACTGAGAGATGCAGTGATTTGTGGTGCCTCTTTTCTTAGCTTGTAGAAGAGAGATGAAAAGGTTAGATGGGAATTCAGGGAGGTTGGGAAGAAATGGATACTTTGGTTAGGGGAGTTGGTTTGGGGAGAAGAAGCTGTTTTGGATGCGGGACATGGTGTGTAAAAACATAACTGAGATTAAATCTCCTGCTTACACAAGCTGTGTTTTGGTTTTGCCTGCAGGTTGGTGAACTGGTTTCCTGACATGCCTGCTGATGTTCGATGGATGCAGGAGCAGCTTTTTCGGATTGCTGCCGCAGTTTATGCCCAAGCTAAAAGCAAGCTGTTCTGTGCAGCCAGGTAAAGTGCAGTGCTGCTGCATGTAAATGATGCAGTTTTAGAAATTCTCTCTTTTTCAAATCAGTTAGTCTTTTCTTGAATAACACTAGTTGGCTTTTGGGGCATCTCTCTGAACAAAAATGTAACTCTTGGTATATATTTGCTATTCGTCCTACTGTCCTCTCCTCAGTTACTTGATAGCACATGTAATCCAGTGTCCTTTCTTCCTTCTTAGTGATATTTCTGATTCCTTTCCACAATTGATATCTGTAGGTTGGGTATTAGGAAAAAAATTTTTCACTGAAAGAGTCATGAAGTTCTGGAATGGCTTCCCAAGGACGTGGTGGAGTCACCATCCCTGGATGTGTTTAACAAAGGACTGGATGTGGCACTCGGTGTCATGGTTTAGCTGAGGTGTTAGGGCATGGGTTGGACTTGATGATCTTGGAGGTCTATTCCAACCTAGTGATTCTGTGAATAAATTTGGGGATTGCCAGCTTCCTGCTTTTAACCCTTATTTAGCAGTCTCTCATATTCCATTTTTACCAATCCTGAGTCTCTTCATCTGAGACAGGCTTTGGGAAGACCTAGAATCACATGTTTGTCTCAGAAATAACTTCTAAGAGGGGTTCTTTGCTCATTGCATCATGATTAAACAGAAACATGTTTTTTTTCTGGTGGAAAAGCAGCTCAGACAGTGTTGAAGTGTCTGTATATGACAAGTTGAGGTATTTTTGCTTGTGAGAGGGGTTGTGGCATATTGTTTTGTTGGGTTTTTGTTATTTGGAGTTGTTTTTCTTTTCCCAAAAGCACTGCAAGAGAGAAGAGAAAACTTTAAAAACAATAGGGTGTTTTATCCAAAAACTTTCGTTTCCCGTTTCTCAAATTGAAAAGGGCTAACCTGGTGATTCAGGTGCTGGTTTAGAGTGTAGATAAATTCTGTCCCAGTTGTTCAGGTTGGTGATAACAAGCTGATTGTAAAGTGGAATGCAGAGATGGCTTTTGGGAAGGTAAACAACTGTATTTATTACTTGTAAACATGACAAAGATGCCATTGAAACACTAATAATCTTCTTTTCATTCCTTCTTTTTTAAACAGGAAAGACAATTATGCATCACTAAGAAAATGTCAAACTGTCCCATCTACAGTGGAATTTCGTTCTTCATACTGCCACCTTAAAATGCCTCACTCCGCTGCACACATTGAGAGCTGGCTCTGGCAATCTTCATGCTTCATGCACTCAGCTATGAAAAATGCTCCTGCTGATATCCAGGAGCAGTCTGACTTAAAGTTCTATCCTAATTTCCTCCCAAATCCCGATGAGTCTGCATTGGAAATAGATGTTGACTCTTCCTCAGAGACAAGTTTCCAAACTGCTCCAGAGTATTAATAGGAAAGTAGGTTCCACAGTTTCCATAATTGAAATTGGGCAGAGAAAATGAAAACCTAGACTATGGATCATTTTGTTTGTTGCCAATAAGTCTTGGGAAATTACTGTTTACAGCTTCCTGACAAATCTGCCTTGGGACTCGTACTGTTTTAAGGATTATAAAAACAGTGGCTGCTATATTAAGTAACAGATTATAGCTCTGTCAAAGCATCAGCTCAATCAGCTGTACTAAGACTTGTAGTTAAACAGTGTCTCTCTGGAAATAAATCTTTTTAAAAAATACTTCCAGCATAAAAATGAAAATTCTGTAAACAGATTGTTAGAAAAACAAGCATAGATGACAGAACCTTTTTAAAAATGTAATTCTTAAAAATATTATGTGTTAGGATTACTTTTATAGCACTTAAATGAAATTGGATTTTTACTCCCTTAAGAGGAATACACAAGTGGGTTTCTTAGTGGCCTCCTGTGTCCATTTGCCTTATATTTAAACATACTGTTGTGTTTATGGAAAGTTGTCTGCACAAGATACTGTAGGAACAGTATTACTCTAGGTTGTTATATGTACTCTGCAGTTCCTATTACCTTTCCTCTTTCTCTTCTGAAATACTTCAGGTGGAAATGGCATGAGAAATGGGACACCTTCCCCTGAAGTGTAAACAAGTACAGTTTCAGTGACTTCAGAGGACCTTTTTTTTTTTTTTTTGGAACTTAGCACAAAGGCTTGATCAAGTATTGAAAAGTAGGTAAAATAGTGACTGTGGTTAGTAGCAAGCAGTATGTGGAGAAGGTGTTAAACTTTACAGAAGATGTTAACAAAACTCAGTGTTTAGCAAGTGGTGAATGATGTTTAGGTTGTCTCTCTAATTGTTGCCTGATCGTTTTTGGTTTTTGTTCCACTCCAGTTTTGGTGATTTTTCTTTCCTTCTTTCACTTCCCTGTTGCTAAAGGAAGAAAGGTGTACCTCCTGTCTCAGTGAAGTAGGATTACCCAAAGGAAGTTTCCCAAGATTGTCAGGCACAGCAAAAGCATAAGGCTTGGTGGAAGTATCAATATTCAAGGAGCTCTGCAGAGGTCTCAGATAATAGGTAGAAAATTTAGCCAAATCATACCTCTATTGAGAAATGGCAGCTTAAACCATTTCCACTACAAAGGTTCTGCATGATTTGAACAAAGACAATGCATTAGTGGATGAGGGCATCTGGGGAGGAAAGTGATGCTAGGATTAATTGCTGTTCTCATGGCTTATCTGGTCTTGTGCAGTTTTTGAGTAGAAGGAAACAATAATGGCTTTAAAATTGATTTGCACATGTGTTTGGGGGGGAGCATGTGACCTCAGGAAGCTTCTCATTCAAAAGAGGGAATTCTGTGCAACCCAAGGGGAGAGCTGCTTGAGGGCCTCTTGTCCAGGGAAAGCGGTTGGATTGTGTTGCTCAGGAGCTGGGGTGTGGGAGTGTGAGCTTTGGGCAAAAATTAGCACTTGAATTGGGCTTGCCTTTCATACAGTCTCTCAGTTGTGATTTCCCTAAGCTTGGAGTGCTGCATTTTATGATATTCAAATGGATTTTAGGTTGTGGAGGAAGTGCTGAGCTCTCTATTTCCATACTCTACAAGGCTGGTGCTACTTTACTTCAACTCTTCTGTTCATTTTTTGGGTGCATATATCATCAGACTTGCAAAAAAAAAGTTGGAATTGTTACTCTAACTACAATTAAAATATACAAAATCTGTTTTAAATTGTCTTCATTCATTAATTTACCAGTTTGTTTTAGAATTAAATCAGGAATGCCAAGTTTTGCTTCTAGTCTTTGTTGGAATACTTCTGTTAACTACATGTAAATCAACCTTAACCAGTTTTTCTCTTGGGCACAGCTCCCATTTTGTCTCCTTTTTCTAAAATAAAAACACAGTCTCTGTTACCATGGTCTCTGAGCTTTCTTGAGTGTAATTCACCATAGTGCAAGTTAAATCAGAATGTCTTGATGTCATTAATAGTTCTAAGGTTTGTTTTTTTTTAAGAGTACTACTCTTGAAGTTTGAGAGATGCTTGTGCATAATCTGGCTGGACCTGAATGTCACCTCAGTTTGAAGTTCTGTGTTTTTTCTGTTTTTTTTTTTTGTTTTTGTTTTTGATGGGATTTTTGCTTTCTGCAGTCAGTTATTTTACAAACACCTTGTTGCATTTAAACCGAAATAATTAAAAACCAGAGAAAGTTGGGTGTGAAGGGATAAAACAAAGGGTGTGTTCTTTCTGAGCTAAAACTAACTTAGCAGATAACTAAATATAAATGAACCTATTAAATAATTTGTTCTATGAATAATAGATGCGCTAAAATATTTCTATTTAATATAGATATTTTAAAACAAATATATCAGTTATGTAAAGTATAATATATAGTAACTATACTATCTATAAATATATAATACAAATATAAAAATGAAATACAGAACTATCTAGAGATAATTTAATGCAATGTAAAATAATAATAGTAGTTATAATAATAATAATTACAATACCAACAATTATAAGTAAGTTAGAACACAAGCTTTCAGTTTCGAGTGCCCAATCTGCTTCCCCGAGTTTGGGGTGAATCCCGTCGGTTTCGGCTGACAAACAAACCCACACGTGAGTTGGGGTGAATTCATGGGTTCACGGTGAAACAAACACGTGTGTTGGGGTGAAGCTCCAGCGTTTGGGTTGAATTCCCGGGTTTGGGCTAAATCCCGCGGCTTTACGGTGAATTCCCCGCGTTTGCTGACCCCCGGCCGCAGGAAGCGCTCCCCTGGCCCCGCCCCTTCCGCCGTCCCGGCCAATGGGCGCCGGGCGGGGCTGCCTGTCATGGCCGTCCCCGCGCTGCGGCCCTGAGCGCCCCGAGCCCGCCGGAGCCGCCGAGGCCGCGCACGCGCCGCCAGCACCGCCACCATGGGCACCGTGCACGCCCGGGTGAGCGCCGGGCCCTGGGGATCGGCCGGGGCGGGACCCG